>NC_046168.1:66241968-66396968 GCF_011064425.1 Rattus rattus
TTTATCTGAAAAAACAAATGACTTCTCACTTCTAACAGTGCATGGTATAGTCTGGAGTCCCAGATTTCTACATGTGACCTCTGCACCCTTCAGTGAAGACAAAGACCTTATATAATATGTGTTTAAGGCTAGGAAGGATATGGAAATGCTATACCTAGTTTGGAAAAGACTTACTAAAGCTCACCAATATATGCAATTCTCTCACGTCACTGCCTGTCAGCGTAGACACAAATACTCATCAACGCAACAGGAATCACGTTTGTCTGTCTAAATGTGTAGGGCGCTGATTTGGTTGGCTTTATCTGGTGATAACCCTGCTCTGTGGAAATGTCAAGGTACCCATAGAATATCAGCGTCACAATATCAAGAGACTTTTCTTAAAAAATCCTTTTTGCACTGTATATTAAGCAAAGCCCACAGACAAACACTATAAATAAACAAACCACGCCTGGAAAGTGGAAGGCAGGCAGACACAGTGGCAAAGTCTGTGATAAATCTAGCTATGCTTTACAACTTGTGAGAGCTGAACTTCACTCAGGTCCCCGTAAAGCTCAAAGCAATGGCCTTCTCACAGTGGACTTCTATAACGGGATTGGCTTGCACTGGGCTGGGCTGACAAGACTGACACAAATCTTAGAGCTAAGGAACTTCTTTGTATCCTCGATAAGTCACAGTACATAGTGGTTATTTTTCGAAATGTTATGAAATTTTAGGGTCTGATTCACCAAGCTTCCCAGACAGCCTGGCAAGACTGGGTTTATCTCAGAGATGACGATCAAGTGGAGAGCTTACTTTAATTATGTAAAAAGTAAGAAGAATTTGCAAAATGTTTTTTATCAGCCATAATTATTTCAGCGTTTACTAATTTGGGTGCAGCTAGCATAGCATATGGGGGGGGGAAGATGATCTGTTTCTCAGTATTGAGACTCCTCTTTTTAAAAACAAAAGCAACCCTTCCTTTATTTGTGTATTTTTATCAACTCACTGTGCAAAACACACGCATCCACTTAGATTACTGCCTGACACTTTCCAAGACTGGCCACCCGGAATTTCAATCCAGACACCAGAAATACCGAATCTGACATAACATGATTTTTATCATGAAAACAATTTCATTACTTGCAAGGGCTTAGGCCGGCAAGTCTGTTTGTGCGTAACTCAAGGAGTGATTGACAACCGAGCTTTTATTTAAGTACGCACGGGAGTCTAATGAAGCAGTTATTAATAAGGTTGTGCTCATGCATGCTCACACATGCACCTCATGGCCGCCATAAGGCAAGGCTGTGGAGCTAACACGCTCTTGTGTGCATATAGGCAACAATTGGACCACAGTGCTGTTCAGTGTTCACGAAGGCGCTCACACACTATGCCACATATTTACTGTTTATACACGCCACCACAGAGCTTCTGCCATTTCTATATAACTTATTATACTCCATACCATATCAGGGACACAGAAAATAGTCTTCCTGTGTTGTGAGGGGAGGGCAACAAGGAAGAAGGGTCTAGACACGTTCGATACAGATGCAGTTTTCTCACTCATGTATTTTCAGATTTCTGCTGAGTCTCTGATTGCTTGAAGCTGTGGATCTGGAACCACAGATGTGGACTCTACAGGGGACAAATGCAATGAAGAAAGCCAGACCCACAGATGTGGATTCTACGGGGTTTATGTGCAGTAAAGAGAGCAGGGGCACTTGTCAGGACTTCCAGGATGGCTAGAGAAGAGAAGCTGTGATGAACACACTGAGCAGGAATGGTGGGCAGAACTATCTAGAAAAGACCCCTCAGCAAAGGGGGGCCCATTCCAGGCGAAGTTTGGGTGATACACAGACAGCAGGCTGGAGGATGCATGGGAGGAAAGTGAGAATCTGTATGTTCCTGGTGACCAACCACTGCTGTGTCCCCCTCCTGAAGGCGGCATCAGATGAGGGAGGGCTTTCTCACAATCACCTATTATAGGGGGCCCCTTGGAACCCACAAATCAGGGGCAGGGCCTGACACCTGTCTGCCTAACAAGCTCTGCTACTGGCCCATGGTCTGCACTTTTCCCTAGACCCACTTCAACCAGTACTTCCCTAGACCCAAACCTAGCCAAGGCAGGCAGAGGGAGGTAGGAGGGAACAGAAAGAATACACTTGCTGTGGTGGGAATGAAATGAGTGTGTGAAGGGAGGGTTAGGAGACAGGGACTGACAGTTTATAGACTTCATGTGCAAGCCCTCTCTAGCCGTCTTCTAAACGTGGGGCAGGGACCTCTTCTTTGAGGCTCAGCAGAGTGGGGCGGAGCCTAGCGGAGCTCTACAGAGGTAGGCGGAGCTTAGTATAGCTCTGGAGAGACCGCTTGTTTGCAAGATGAGTGAGTGTGTGACTAAATCCCACCAGAATGCCAGAATAACCCCCACTCAGGGCTGTTTATTCCAGAACACCAGCCACACCTCGGGAATAGCCAAGTCTACCAGAAGGGGGCTGGAGTACTTTCTGTGCATCCAGTGCACATGTGCGCCCTCCACGTGACAAAAAGGTGCTGGGTTAGGTCAAGAGAAAACAGGAATGTTGGATGAACATTGTTGAGAGGAGATTCTTTACAAGTCAGCCTTGATGGACAGTAACAGGCACCTCTGGCCTCTCAAATCCATGCAAAGCTACCCACGAGGGAAGCAAGTCAGTCTTCACATGAAGGACATCTCTCGACGTTGGTTCTAATTCTCACAGTTGCTCAGTCAGGTCCAGTCTGATCAGGTCATCGAATCTCTTCTCTGGGTCTGAAATTTACCAAGCGCGTCTCTGGGGACAGGCAGGCACGCAAAAGCACCTTCCTTTACCATTATCCCGACTGCAAAGCCAGTTTAATCTAATTAAGGCGTCAAGAAGCATATGCATAAAAAATTAATCTTGAAGATTTCTAAGAGCAGGCGGCATGACAATAAAAGGTGTCAGAACTGAGCGCACGATTAGCTGAGGAGTGAATTAATTAACAGGCGAAGTTGCCCTGAGACTGAAAGGAGGGAGGAAAACACGTCAGAGAAGACTAGAAAAGGAAAGTTAACCTTTCGGAGCCGGTCCCTTCATCCCCAAAGGGAGCACGTTAGACCGAGTTAGCTCCGAGATCGCAGAGTCTGTTTCTAGAGTCGCACATCAGCCTCTGCCTCACAGTGAGCCACAGACATGGGTCTGTCACATCCCCACCTTGTGAGGGACGAGGGCCCCATCCAGAGACACAGAGCCCCACAGCCACATCTCCCACTTTGCTGCTTCTCTCTGTCCCGATGAACTCCCAGTGCAAACAGTTGGTGCAAGAAATTGACAAGTCGGGGCAGGGCATATAGCTCAGTGGTAGAACAGTTGCCCAGAGGCTGCAAGGCCCTGATTTTCCACCCAAGTAACACACACACAGTCACATGCATCCTCACACACATGCAGATGTGCATAAAAAGTATCAGGTAATTATTTACTATAGTTTTATTAATTATCAAGTTATATTAAAATAAGGCACTTTGCCAATAATTAGAACTTGAAAGACACTTTAAAAACTTTACACTTTTATCTATTTTTCTCTATCTGTCCGTCTATCAATCATCTGTCTGTCCATCCATCTATCTCTCCATTACCTTTCTATCTATATATCTGTATGTATGTATGTATGTATGTATGTATGTATGTATGTATCTATCTATCTATCTATCTATCTATCTATCTATCTATCTATCTATCTCATCTGTCCATCCATCCATCTATTTATCCAACAATCTGCCTGCCTGCCTGCCTGCCTGCCTGTCTGGCCTATATGTGAGGCCATGGTTCCCACAGCAAGCATGTGGAGGTCAGAGGACTACTCTTGGGAGTAAGCTCTCTCCTACCACATCAGGTCGTGAGGTGGCACTCAGCCCATAAGGCTTGGCGACATGTACCTTCACCAAAGCCATCTCCCTGGCCCTGTCAAAGACACTTTCTTACCTTAAAGCTGTACTGATGGCAGCTCTTTTCTCTGTTAACTCTCTCTCTCTCACTCTCTCTCTCTCTCTCTCTCACACACTCACACACTCTCTCTCACACTCTCACACACACACACCCACACCGCTTTTCCTCCTTATGAACAGACCATGCAGACAGATTCTTTAAAGCCAAGCTCTCCATCCCAGCCCGACAGACACCCGAGGCTGGATGTACGTGATAGAGGTGTCCTGCAACAGATGCAAAAATGAAAACAGCAAGGAGCCCCAACCCACAAGTGCCCACCCACTTCCCACCATCATCTTCTCCCCCAAACTGTGGCAGCCCAAGTTTCCAGAAAACCACCACATGTTGGTGAGGGGGACAGAACCGCCATTTGAGAACCACTTTAAGCAACCGATGGTAAGTTTACGTACCAGAGTTCAACAAGAAAGGAATGAATAGTTTTACAAAGTACTGGTTGGGAAACGGGGTCAGTGAATAAAGCACTTGTCCTACAGGCGCAGGACTGGAGTTTGGCTCTGTACACTGAAGAAAAGCCAGGTGAGAACTGTGCAGCTTGAATCTCAACCCTCCTACAAGACGGAATGACGGAACGTGTGGACAGAAGGATCCCCAGAAGTCAGTGGGTCGGCTAGCCTGGTGCACACATTGATGAGCAAGGTGGAAGGAGACAGGTGCTGTCTGAAGATGCCCTCTGGCCCCCACATGAGTGTTGTCACACATAACTGCACTCACCCCACTGAAAATAACAGAATAATTCAAAACTCCCTTTATTAGGATATACACACCAGTGTTTATCTATAAAACACAGTCATTGAAGAACAAAAATGCAAAGTCAATGTTTTGCCTTCAGCTATGCTGGATCATGATGCTTTCTTGTGTTTGTTTTTTGTTTTTAAATACGTTGAGAATATCTCTGGTTGGTCTTGAACTTGCTCTGTAGCCAAGAATGACCTTGACCTCCTAATATTTCTGCTTCCACCCCACAAGTAGGAGGACTCTAAGCATCCATCACTATATTCAATTGAGTAAAAAAAAAAGCATTACATACATACATTTTATAATTCACTAATAACAAAGAATTCAGGTTAAAAATCACAGTTAATTCTACCTATTCCATGATTCTAGAATAAACATCAGAGTCCCAGCTAGTGGCCAATCTGGCCTGTGTGAGGCAGGACTTGGCCTGAGAAAGAGTCTGAAACGGCTCACGATGGATCCGAACACACCCTGCCTCAGAGGACCACACAGCTCAAGGGTCATTTTGCCATCCACAATTAATGCTGGCTCCATTCTCTAAAACACAATTAAAGGCAGGGAGGATGGAAAGATGCCTCTGGGTAGGATGCTAAAATACATGACTTATGTAAATGTCTCCTGATTTCATATGTACTGTTCTGCTTCTTTAGAGAGAAGGTTATAGCGGCAAGTACTTTAATAACTCAACAGAGACCTGTGAGAAACACACTCCCCAGTCAAACCCGAGAGACTGCAGACAAAAAAAAGAAAGAAAAGAAACCTTTAATGGCTATCTTTCAAAAATCACAAAGGGGAAGTCTTGCTTCTGCTACTATAAAAGCTATTTTTACCCTTATTTTAGGTCTCCCGGCGGAGCATAAAGAAACCACCGTGCTGCCATTAGGTCAGAAGGAAACACTGCTGTGCGTCCTGCTCGCCCTACAAGTTCAAAGGCCACCCAGACAGCCCTGCCATTTACTGTCAATCAAAGACGAGCAGGAACAAATGGCAGCCAAGGTGCCTGCAGGAGACCCGGGCAGTTACCACACGCAGACCAGGACATACAATCGCTTAATACCACCATCGACTGCCACTACCCTGCCACCATCCCCGGTGCCTGTGGACCTCGAGACTACCCCCCTCCTCCCAGAGTTAGCTACTTGTGAGTCCCCTGCCGGGCAGTTCGTAGCTGCTGTCTTCTCTACCGTTTGTAGTTTGACCTCACCTGTACCATCCAGGAAAGCACAGAAAACTGGCTCTGACCAGTTCCTACAGGTGGGCAGGTGGCTGGCGGGGAAGAAGTCCCCAGAGGAGGGTACGCAAGTCTACTCGAGCCGTCCCCACCAGTTAGATCATTTACCCTAGAGATCATTAACTAGGTGCTCAGGCCTCTTGGCAAGAGGCGAGAGTCTGGAAGTCGAAAGAGTGTTACCAAACACAGAGTTTGAGTCACCAGGAAGAGAACATCAGTGTCCAGGCAGGAGCAGAAATGAGGTCACCCCTGGCTCGGGGAACAGGACACTGATTTTCTCCTGGAGCTGTCTCTTTGCTCCTCCTGCTCCCTTAGGGGGGACAAACATTACCACCCGTGCAAAGCAGCCTACGAGGATGGAGTTATACACAGATAAGGAGGACGAGGCCCTTTTCTTGGCAAGTTCAAATGTCTTTGTTTTTTTGTCTTTTTTTTTTTTTTTTTTTTTTTTTTGGTGGTGTTTTTGGTTCTACAATCTCATGTCACCCACAAAAAGAACAGTGAGTCCCTATAGAAATTAAACCGTTCTGTCTGCCCCACATCTCAAGACCCAACACCACATAATTTGCGAGGAAAACAAGTCACCATGAAGCAAGAAGGGTCAGAAGTTCAATTTCACACATTACAAAGGCCCCTGGTTTTGAAGATTCCTGACAAACATTTTGTTTTCTGGCCCGTTTTAAGCCATCCCCACAAGGTTAACTTCCTCCTTCCTCCTAAACCCATGAAACCACACAGAACACGCATGCTCCGTCTCAGCCTTTGTGTAAGGGGCCCAGGAGCTTCTTATTGATGGGCATGTTCCCCAAATGCCTGGTCTTCCATTCAGGGTTATATAATTCCATTTTCCTCAAGCCACATATTTGTCATATATGTTTTGTGACTAAAGCTTGCTCTCTCTCTTTCTCTCTCTCTCTCTCGAGAGAGAGAGAGAGAGAGAGAGAGAGAGAGAGAGAGAGAGAAGAGAGAGAGAGAGAGAGAGAGAGAAGAAGCCCATACTGTTCTTGCTATTGCAAGTGACCTCATGGAAAGACAGCTTACTTCAAGAAACTAATTCCTGTATTTTTTTTTCTAAATGGCATTTATGTAAGTCCTCTTTAACTTCAAACATGGAAAATATAAAAGGCCCATTGCACCTTCTCTAAAAGAGGATAACAGTTTCTATTCTGAAGACTGAGAACTATGAGACGCTAGTGAGGAAGGGCCGAGTCTCTGGGCCCCTCACTTCTCAGTATTAAAACTTCCTGACAGGACGCCTCTCCCCACATAAGAGCAAAATGGTCAGATCTGTGAAGCTCTGTGAAAGCTAAAGTGAGGAACCATAGGACTTGTCCCCTGGAGTTCCCTATGAAAGTCTGTGACAAGTCGAGTCCTAGGAAGTAAATCTCCAGGGATCAAGAGACACACCTATCTCATGGCAACCCAGGTGACCACGGTGGCTATGCTATAAATCGAAACAAACACGTAACGAAGCCTAAAAAGAAAGATCTGTCCTTATTTCCACCTAGAATTTTATACCAAATTTCTGAACTTGGTGTGACAGATCCTTTCACTGTGTCTATTTCTGACCATTTCAGGAAAACAGCAATGACAAATGCATCATTTATTCATGGGGAAGGCACCAGAGAACTATCCGCATCATTTTCAGCGCCGTACAGTGGGAAGAAGCTGCTTCAGGCAAAATGACAGAGGTTAAGCACATGAGGAATGAAAAAAAATATGCTATATTTTTTGATACAGGTATCAAGGCACGCTAAAAAAATATTCAATGAGCACTTTGAGAGAAGGTGTAAGCTCAAAGACACCACTGAATTCTAGCACACGTAGGTTAAAGCTCACGGATCCACCACACGAGACCGTTCTGCACAGATCAAGAAAGGAGACAGAGCCTTTGCCCACACTTACCAGATTCCAGGCAGGGAAAAAACCTCCTCTGAAAGAGAGAGGGAGAGGAATGCTGGTCTAGATGCAGATGGCTGGTCTGTTTCCCTTAACAACAGCAAGAATGGAAGAGGAATCCTGGCCTCTCCAGTTCCCTACAGGCAAGCAACAGCCTGGAACGGGTGGGCGGAGCAAGGTGCTGGGAGGGGAGGGCTCTGTAGCTGCTGCCCAGGTAGAGCCTTTGCAGAACTTCCACCAGGGCAGGGCACTCGGGAGCTGTGCTGAGCGAGAGCTCTCTGGGCTGGAAGCTGCGGCTGACGCCTGCCTGTCTCGTCAGACGTGGGGAAGACAGAAACAGCTCCTCACAGAGGCAGCCCGGCCAAAGACCAGGCGGAACTTGGTGGACTCCAGAGACACGGAGGGCAACTCAAGTTCTGCCATGCTGCCCTGCAGCCAGACTGGACCTTGGAAGTTGACAGCCAAGTTTTAAGGTGTGTACAGCCTGCCCCAGGTGACCCGGAACCTCCAAGTCTCTCAGCCATTTGGAACACCCAGTGAGGGACACGGGGTATGGGAGTGAGGAAGGACAGCCCCCCAGAGTCTCTCTTAAAAGGCCACACAAACGTCAGGAAGAATAGCTAAGGGGGCAAGAACGCCCATCCGGACATTGCTTGGCATCCTCATGAAGACGAAACGAATCTTCACTTTTATTCACTAAAACTGGTTGGCCCTTTAGCGTAGTGGCACCCAGCATGTTTCTGAACCACTCGGATCCTTGGCAAGTGAAGCCCCTCTAAGCCCTCCTTCCCGCCCTGGACGGAGAAGCAGTGAGGCCCCAGTGTTCTTGAGAGCAGCATTCTGCCATCAAGACCCTTTTAACTCCTCTGCATTTCCTTACCCGGTAGCACTGAACCACTATCTTCAACCAACCCTAGCTACCTCCTTCCGCTTCCCTCAAGAGGCGTAGTGTAGGCTGCCTGAGCTAAAACCTAGCAGGTGCAAGACCCTGGCTTCATCCCCAGCCCCGCTAACTAAACGAATCCACACCTCAGTGCACATTTATTAACATAAGATGTTTTTCTTTTCACCGGTGTCTCCAACATGTCGGAAGCACCAGTTTTAAATTAAGTTTTGAATCCAGTAGTCAAAGAGAGGGGAGAGGAGAGAGAGAGAGCCCATGACTCCTTAGACTCAACTGTGCCTAGGATACCAAGAGGCAGCCCAAGATAGAGGGGGGCCTCTGCCCAAGGCTCAATGTAAATTCCCACTTGAAAGCCAGTGTCATGGTTTGAATATGCTTGGCCCAGGTAGTGGCACTATTTGGAGGTGTGGTCCTGCGGGAGTAGTTGTGGCCTCGTTGGAGTAGGTGTGTCACTGTGAGCGTGAGCTTTAAGACCCTCATCCTAGCTGCCTGGAAGTCAGTATTCTGCTAGCAGCCTTCAGATGAAGATGTAGAACTCTCAGCTCCTCCTGCACCATGCCTGCCTGGATGCTGCCATGCTCCCGCCTTGCTGATAATGGACTGAACCTCTGAACCTGTAAGCCAGCCCCAATGTTGTCCTTATAAGAGTTGCCTTGGTCATGGTGTCTGCTCACAGCAGTAAAACCCTAACTAAGACAGCCAGGAACATGCTCCATTCTAAGGACCACGAATACAGAGAGGAGCTGATGGCAGAGCCAGGGGTCTTTGCCTGTATGATTCCCTTTGAGGGGCTTGGGATCAATCAGGCTTGCTGATGGTACCACTCTTTAATGATGATGAGGAGGAGTTTAAGAGGATCCTACCTGGGCCAAGAGACTACAGCCCCACCTGCTGGTGGCCCTTGTATACTGCAGTCACGAACCCTGCTCCACCTTCAATCAACTCTGGAGAGGTAGCCATGGGATTCCTACTCTGTCACAAATACTCCTGATAGCCAGCTACGCTGCTCAAGGACGGCCTTCATTCTCTTCCATCGGATCTTACTTCCAAGCTTCATTCCCCCACACACAAATGTGAAAGTATTCTCTTTCTTCCTCCCCACCTAACATCTGGGAGAGTGGTTATAAAACAGAAATTCTCAGCACACGGGGAGAAAACAGAAGTGAGAGCCAGCATGGCCCACGCGTAGAACAGAAAGGGCCACAACACCACCGAGAGGAAGACGGTATCACCAAGTACACCGAAGAAGGCAGCTGAGGATTCTGAAACGACCAAAAAAGGGAATACCTCAGGACTGGGCTCTACGGTGTGTGTGCGTGTGCCTCTCAGGGGTTCCTACAAATTGCTCTGTGCAACTGGGGACTGTATTGGCAACCAGTTACATCTAAAGCAGTGTTCCTAACCATTTCCCTTCCCCCGGGTGTCCATTCAGCCCCTTGGACTATTCTACACCCAGCAAGTTATAAACGACCGATACCAATCTTAGTGGGGGAACTACCAGAAGTGAGGACTGTGAGAAAGATGACCTTAGGAAACTCGTGTTTAAGAGATGCCTCTGCGTCAAGTCTCTTAAGCAACGCTGTGATTTACAGGAAAGCAACAGGGGAGACCACAATAAATGTTAGGTTTCATAAGCAGCTGCCAGGAGGCTGGCAGTGATACAGGAGGCCTGGGGTCGGGTGGGAGAGGGGCTGTTGGGGGGAGGCAGTCGGAGTCTGGAGCGTAACAGACGAGGAAGACAGGAGCTGTCAGGACTTCACCCTCCGTAA
Organism: Rattus rattus; assembly: GCF_011064425.1. Lineage (NCBI taxonomy): Eukaryota > Metazoa > Chordata > Mammalia > Rodentia > Muridae > Rattus > Rattus rattus. The sequence goes on from NC_046168.1 coordinate 66,252,487, forward strand.
AACATCTGTTTTGTAACCTCACCGCCCCAGTGTGTTGGTTGTACATCAGTACAAATACAGCAGAAATCTCACTTGTAATAAGCTTAATTTTATACTAGAACAATCAAGAGGTGAATTTCAGTAGCTCTATATTCCAACCAGAGTATACAGAAAAAGTAATGCCAAGAAATAGCTCGTTTGCAAGAAGGCTTTGATCAGTAAGTCCAGTTCAACAATGGTATCCATCTCTGCAAACAACAACAACAACAGCAGCAACAACAACAACAACAGCAACAGCAACAACCTTCTCTGATAAGGGGCGAGAGCTACGCCTATTAAGAATAAGTTTTAAGAATGTAGATAAAGATCAGCCTGGTTTGGGAGTTGGAGTGGGTGCTCCCCAGCTGGCTAGGTTTGCAGCATGAATTCCCTCCTGTGGGCCTTACCTCCAGTTAGGCGGCTGCTGGCCAGCACCAACCTATAAGGGCTACTGTTGCATTCTGGGAAGGCTTGCCATTCTGGCTACTGTATTATGGTTCCTAGCTATCGCTGCTGGGTAGGACTCCTGGTTACTTTCTCCTCGGCATCGTGGAGCCCACCTTGCAGCACTGGGAAGGCTGGTCCTCAGGAGGAGGCAGATCCAGCTTGACTCTTCCAAATCATTCTAGGTACATATGTTTTTGAGTATGTCTATGTTTGTGTAAGAAAGATAATTAAAGGGAATGAAGCCATGAGTTTAAGAGGAGCCGTGAGGGATGAAAGAGGGGACGGAGGGAGTGTATGCAAATGTATATGTAAATATATGTAAATACAGGATGTACATAAAATAATAAAAATAAATATTAAGGTCCTCTTACATGATTATAAGGTGGGCATCACCACACCTGGGTGAACTGTATTTCCTTCTCCTCCTATCCTTTTTTTAACAGTCTCGACACCTGGAGGCCTCCTGAGAGCATCAGGCTAGGCTGCATAACAAGGTACCACAGAATGGAAAGAACACAGACGCTCACCCCTCTCCCAAGTGTGTATACATTCATAGCCTTGATTTTCCTCTTAGCCTCTAAATGTTTTCAAAACCAACCACAAGTTCATCTGCAAGGCCCAAGGCCACAGCACAGCCTGCAGTGTTACACCAAAGCATGACAGCATGCACCAACCAGTCCTTTAAAACAACCAGAAGTGAAGCCAACGGAAAGGGTATAGTGCCATAAGCCTTGGGTAGGCATGTATACAGCCTAGAGCAAAATCACAAGCTTGTCTAAGACATTATAAGATTGGGGGCGGGGAGTGGCTCTACGGCTTGGTTCCCTAGAAGGAATTTTGTAGGGGCTCTAGAGTGTGAACTCTTCCGATCACAATATTGTGCCTTGATAAAATGTTGGATACACCTATGAATCTGTACATATCCTTAAAAAACCTTAAGATTCCCTAAAAGACCACAGCAAAACCACTCGGATGTTTAGGATCTATGTTCATGGGCCAGGCTGAGTGGGACTGAGCAAGAACGGGTTAGCTTCTAAAGGTACACACTTGTTCTCTTCATCTCTGCTACAGCGCCTTCCAAAGTGTCAGCATGTGTCTGGGCCCACTAAACTCAACCAGAAGACAGAGAGACAAGACCTCCTGGGCTACATCACCACCAAGTAATGGGACAGAAAGCAACGATGTTTGCGTTAGGTTAGGTAGAAAGCAAAAGTACCATGGAGACACAGGAATGAGTCAAAGCCAGCCAGCAGATACCACTGAAGTAACCGATGACCTGTCAAACAATTAACCTGATAAGCTAGGAATTAGGAGACCTGAGAACTGACCCTAATGATCCCCACCCCCATTTTTGCTTAAAAAATTTTTTTTCTTTTCCTATTTATTTATTCATTCATTTGTTTGTTTGTTTTGAGACAGGGTTTCTCTATGTATCAACGGCTGTCCTGGAACCTGCTATAGATCAGGATGGCCAAACCCATTTCTAGAATTAAAGGCATGCACTCTAATGCCCAGCTGTTTAAGACAATTTAACACCTAACCTATCTAAACCAGGCTCCAAGTCGACATCTTAATCCTGTTCTATGCAGCTTGTAACTGAACTTGATAGTTTCAACCTGCCAGCATCTTATGCTACTAACCATCAGGTGTGCTCTGATTATGGACAGCCACCTGGAGAGCCACCAGTTCAAAGGAGCCTCGTGATCTAGTTAAATGCATCTGGGATGAATCATATCGTGAGGCCTACCAAAATACACTCTTGTTCACTTAACTGTGGCACTGTTAGGAAGATATTTTCTAGCCCTGTTGTATTGTTCCTACACCTATGGTGTAAAGGTTATCACCTGTGGTTTGGAGTTTGGTCAGAACGAGGGAAGAAAAGGCCCCAGGACATTCCAAGGCATTAGAGTTCAAGGTGGGAGCTAGGCAGACAGTGCTGAACTTTAAAGACAAAAGAGCCCCCTGCCTTTCAAACAGCAGGCTCAGAGCAGGGAGAGAAAGGCAGCAGAAATCTGATGTGGGCTTTATGAGGTCTAAATATAGGCATCTGCAGCAGAGTGGTTTCTTTGGGGAACGATTTTAAGGATTCTCAGGAGGTGTTAGCTGCTCACTGCATACCAGAGGAGGATAAAGGCTTCCTGGGTTGTCTGGGAGGATTGGAAACCCAGAGAGGAGCCCTGGGAAGGTGAAGAGACACCATTTGTTCCCAGTCCTCCTCCTGGACAAAGGGGACTGCGAGAGAAGGTCATGGCTTGGATTCTGATTCAAGAGAACAGTACTGAATAGGACCCTGTGCTTCTGTCCGGACACAGCAGACTGGGAGAAAACCCAGGCATGCCAGGGACTCCGATAGGAAGACCTGGATTTGTCTGCTAACGAATACAGATTGCTCGTTCAAGGAGACTTTTCTGTAAGAGAGCAGAAATGTGCATTTGCATAACATCCACTCTTCAAGTGACATCGGCGGTCACTGGAATGGTGCAGGCACAGGTAAAACTCACCAACACTGTGCCATGGAAAAGGTCAACAGGGTGACGCGGGACCAGAGAGCAGTTAACAGTGTTGTGCTCAATGTAGGTAAGGCCGGAGCCATGGGTGCACGTCTGACCCAGCTGCTTCCGTAACTTTAGAGCCCTGGGGTAACAAGTGGTCTTTCCGAGCCTCTGTATTCCCAACTGCAGAGCTGAGTTCACTGTGGTTCCTGACCCCACTACCTACCTATACCTTACTCTAAGCTGTTTTAGTCAGTTTCTGGGATGAGGCCCCAGCGAAATATTTCGGATGGTCTCTGTGAGATCCAGTGTGGAGCCCGACTTAAACATCATTAGTCCGATGTGCGACTCCGGAGTCCAAGTTCAGCAGACACACCTAAACGTCTGTCCGTTGTAACCACCAGCCTCCATGACTGAATTTGATGGAGACCCTGGCTGAGTGCAAACCCAGCAGGGGAGGCGGGCAGGGATGCTCATTTCTAAACCCAGGATCAGATGCTTTTCAATGGACATTTCTTATTTCCCATCTCCTCTACCAACCAAGGAACGGCCATTCCTGCCTGCCTCTCATTGGACACCCATGACTGTCCATCTGTTAGAAAAATAGAATGAATGGTCAGGCTTGATCTGATGGTGCAGGGATGTGCTGCTTTGATAAACCTTCCACATTGTTAGAGACTGTACCCACTGACACACCTACCCTGTGACGGCCATGTAACTATTTGTTCCTTCACTCCCTGGTTTACCAGAGCATATCGAACACTGTGACCATCTGATGATTGAAAGTTGTCTTCCACTGAAGGTAGCACTCTTTCTTCCCTGCCCAGTCTGTCTTTTCTCAGGCTCTGGCGATCATCTCTTGCTAGGTTACCGGTCGTCTTATTGATCTATAGACCATATAGTACATTAGGGAAATCAGCTCTTCTTCTGTGACAGAACCCTGCAGTAGGCTCTCCAGCTTCTTCGTTTTGTTTTTGCCATGAATTCTTGTTCTCAGATGTTCGTCAGTCAGTCTGGCAGCTGCACCTTCTCTGACTGTTTTGTTGTTGTTGAGATGGACAGCTTGAACATCTTTAAAACTTAAGGTCAGGAGCAAGGAAGATGATGGATCAGTGGGTAAAAGTTCTTGCTATGTAAGCACAAAGACCCCAGTTTGATCGCCAGGACCAAAGAGCGAGATGTGGTGGCACGTACTTGTAACTAATCCCTGTGATAGAGGAGAAAGACAAACAGAGCCCTAGAACTTGGTAGCCAGATAACCTGGCTGAATGGTCAAGTCCCAGGACCTACTGAGATGTGCTATCTCAAATTCAAGGTGGGCACCTCCTGGAGAACAACACTCAAGGTTGTCTTTTGTCCTCCAAAAGCAGATGTACATATATGAATGAAAACCTGCACACCTGGACGGACAAACACACACACACACACAGACACACACACACACACACACACACACACACAACCTTAAGGTTGGTAGATATTATTAGCTTTAAAGTATGCATCATGGAAAGGAAGTGGCCCTCACAAAAACTGGTGTCAGCAGCTCGATAAGGCAAATGAGCCTAATTTAAGACACTCTGTTGTAGCCGTTCATCACTTCTGTATTGTCACAGTGAAGGCCTCCCTACTTTGGCAGCATGTGTCCCTGTGCAGTCACACATCTGTATTGTCCCCCTAATACAAAGAGACTGATTGGGACCTTAGCATTCCTGGTGCTAACCACCATGTAAACACAGAGCCCAGTGCTCCCTCTCTGAGAGAGCGAGGGTCCCACTGCAAGAAAAGGTGCAGAGTGGCTTGGAAATCCTACCTCTTTTTTGAGCCCAAAGCCCAACACTGCATGGGGAAAAAAGTTTCTAGACTTTGTCTGCTCTGCCATGTGCCTACCAGGCTCTGGGGTGAGTGGCAATGTCATCAGCGGGTCCTGGCTCTACTCAACATGTAGAAGCAACAGAGTGGTCTTGGAACTTTTGCCACACGCAGAATTGCACAGCAATTCCTGATGGAACAGTGGCAGCAAGACCAGAGTTCCCACCAGGACCCCCCAACTCCCAGCCCTCCTAGCAGCATCCCTGAGAGCCAAAGCACAAGCCCCCATCACTCAGATAGTTATTCATGTCATACTATTTTTCCCATGACTCCTTTGACTCCAAAAGTTAAAATGAATAAAATACATTACAAAGGCGGAAGTTGAAGAACTAATAATGATTAAAAAATGGTGTTTCTCCTTGAGGCCTTTAGGTTTTTCCTTTCGAGAAGCTATAGTGAATTAAATTAAAACCAGAGTGAATCAAGTGTGGAGAGGCAATCAGAAAAGTTACCCACAGGTATAAGAAAGAGTAAACTGTAAGAGCACCCCCAGGGCAGGACGGGGCTCTAAAGTGAATGTCTAACCAGGCATGCGAGATACCCAAGGCGCTCCATCCCAGGCGCGACGCTATCCTGAGCACAAGAGGCTGTTTCCACCAGCCAGATGCACACTAAAGGCTGATACACAGCTTGTTAACTCCTACCTTTAAAAGTGCTGTAAATGCCAAGCTAAATGTCATCCTCCAGGCAACCGCTGGCACGAGGGCCAGTTTGCGCTGTCCAAGCACCCTCCGCCTGGAGCATCTTTCCTATGGGAGATGGGTTTCCCTAGGCAACCCAGGTTGACAGGAGGAAACTGATAAAGGGAATAGGTGGGATGGTCTTTCAAAGTAGTTCACCTTGAAGTTAGCCAATGACTTTAGAGGTGACAGCAGTGTTCTGGGTGGGCATGGGCCTCGTCTCAGGCCTTATTTCTATCCATGGTGCACAGAATGTGATATGGGGTCAAAAATCTTTTTTTTTAAGGCACATGTAGAGGGAGGTGCTGATTCCTAATTGGTTTGTGATTGTGTCGATAAAGAAGGCAGAAGCTAATTGCTGGGAGAAGGGTAGAGGTGAGACTTCTGGATCCCAAGAGGAAAAGCAGACTCAGGGAAGAGCTTTTTGGCCAGACTTTTGGAACAGGAGACACACAACAACCATGTATGATCCTGGGGTGGGTGGAAACGGCGGCCTCCCATTGGCCGATGGCTGAAATAGGCTAGCATATAAGGTTAGGGCAGGAAATTCCGTGCCTAGCATTGTGCTACCTGACAAGTCCTAAAATAATAAAGTTGTCTGAGTGTCTTCTTCCGAGGAGCTAAGGTGGGCAGAGAAAGAGAGAAGCCGAGAGGGGCTGGTGGAGTGTGGACAGCAGCTCCTGGCTTTCCAGGGGGTTTGAGAGGGGTTAGGTCCAGGTGTGGGACATGCAAAATGTCCCAGTGCAGCAACAGTGAGGACCCACTGGATTTCTTTCACCACGACCTCAGTGTGACAACAGTCCTCCAATATGGGGCTTAAAGTTACGAGAATGCTAAGATAAAAATGGGCTGGGCCCGAAACATCCAGCAGCTGGCTAATTCATCTTGGGAGCCTGAAAGACAGATCCAGGACAGCTAAACAGGATTTATTCTCAGTGTGGGGGTGTATAAGGTAGGACCCATTGAGTTATAGAGGCTAATTCATCAACAAGACCAAGAGGCAAGAGGCAACAACATCCAGGGTCTGCATGGGGTTGCACTCTCCTGCTTTAAGTAATTTGTAAAAGAAAGTTCCTTCTAGGAAGTGTTATAGGAGGCCTCTAGTCCCACATCCCCTGTTTCCCCCACCACTCCCACCGGGAACTCCCCAGGCTTAATCACCTTTATCTAGCCTGGTCTCTGAATCCTGGAACATTATTGGTATTTGAAGTTTAGAGGGAAATCATCAAACCACAGAAACGCCCAAGGGGTTTACCTCTGTGAGACTGAAGGAAAGGGCTAACATTGCCTATTTCCTGCCTCAGGTATGTCTACTGAGATATTCCCAGCATGCAACACTTTCAGTATTATAAACCATAGGTAAGTTTAACTTTAAGAAGACCATCCGTTTCACATCTGTGTTGAAAAGGGACTTAGGAAATACAGAGGCGAATGCTCGCAGCCAACCATTGATCTGAGAACTGAGTCCCCATTGGAGGAGTTAGAGAAAGGATTGAAGGAGCTGAAGGGGCTTGCAACCCCATAAGAACAACAATACCAACCAACCAGAGCTCCCAGGGACTAAACCACCATCCAAAGAGTACACATTGCTCCAGCTGCATATGTAGCAGAGGATGCCTTTGTTGGGCACTAATGGGAGAAGTCCTTGGTCCTGCCAAGGCTGGACCCCCAGTGTAGGGGAATGTCAGGGTGGGGAGGCAGGAAGGGGTAAGTGGATGGGTGGGGGAACACCATCATAGAAGAAGAGAGGGAGGATGGGATAGGGGGGTTATGAACAGGAAACTGGGAAAGGGGATAACATTCGAAATGTAAATTAAAAAAATCACAATAAAAAAAAAAAGAAAAAGGACTTAGGGCACGCTGAATCTCTTTTTTGAAGAAAGGAAGGAACAGATGTCTTTCTTCCATGGGTTGTCGCAAAGGTATTTCTAATTCTTATGATATCCCTCCAAGTTCACGTTTGCCTGCAGTATTTATAGCTAAACCAAGGACATCAACATTACCAGTCACCCTCTTGCTGCTTTCAAGACACTGCTCTATCTAGCTGGCTCTGCTGGTGAAGACCCAGGAGGATACATCTAGCAGGAGGTGGGTGGAGGAGGCGTGCCGGAGACAGATGCTGTGGACCTCAATGACAGATGGCCTTCAGTGATAAGGGTGTGCCACTCTCTAGGCACCTAACATCCGCTTCAGAGCGAGGTGGCCCCCAGCACATTTCTCATGGCCTAGCTTAGGTGTCAGGGAACACCGTACCACTAAAAAAAATACACTTTTCAGCTTAGCTGAGATCATTTGAGTATTTTCATTTATTTCTGTGTTCACTCGAGAGGCCTGAATTTCAAGGGCATGAAAATGTTTCTATTTCTACAGCCTTAGCACCCTGGGGGGCTGTCTGTTGTGAAAACAGTACAAGAACGCTCTGTCTTCTGATTAAAAACAGGTGCGTTAAAAATGTATCCATTCCTAGATCGCTGGCTGGAAAGGTGGTAAGAACTGTACCCCCCAGAGCCAAAAATGAATGCTAATTAATTAATGTCTACAAAAGCTACTTTCCTGTCATCCCACAGAGCTGTGTCCTTCCCTGCTTTCTGTCCCACTGCAAGCACGCCTGGCCTGCCCCTCAGCCATTTCTGTTGGTGTTTAAGACTGTAAAGGGCCAAGGTGGTGATGGACGGTGCTGGTGGTGCACACTTTTAATCCCAGCCGAGGTAGACAGATCTCTCGAGGCCAGCCTGGTCTACAGAGCGAGTTCCAGGACAGCCAGGGCTACACAGAGAAAACCCTGTCTTGGGGAAAAAAAGGAAAGGGAAGAAATGGAAAGGAGAGGAGGGGGAAAGGGAGGGAAGGGGAGAGGAGGAGAGGAGAGGGGGAGGGGAGGAAGAGAGGAGAGGAGAGGAGAAGAGAGGAGAGGAGGAGAGGGGAGGGGAGGGGAGGAAGAGAGGAGGGGGAGGAAAGGGAACAGAGAGGATAGGATGGGAAGGGGGAAAGGGAGGGGAGGGAAGGGAAGGGAAGAGGAAGGGAAGGAGAGGGGAGGGGAGGAGGAGAGGAAAGGGGAGGGGAGTGGATTGAAGAGGAGACTTTAAATGATGGCAAAGGAAAAGGATGTTAGTGCAAAATGAGTGGGTATTCTAGGCACAGCTGCCTGGTTTGGGGGCCTTTGCTGAAACACAACCACTTAGACAGAATGCCCAAGAATCACCGAATCTCTCTCCCCTGCCTCCTGTAGGATTCTATCAAGACACAGAAATAATACTCAAGAATTCTGGAGAAATAACCAACAAAACGTGCATGTAAGAACTTGCCGTTTAAATCTGCTGCTGCTGTTGCTCTCTGAGGGTCACTGTGATAATCAACCCAGTGTACCTATTAGGAAGGGAGCCACGGAGAGGAGAGAAAGACAGAGGGGAACACACAGCACCTTTCGATCGATCCTCTTCTGTCATTCTAAAAATGGCTTCTCTGCCCTCTAGCAGGAGCTCGGGGACAACCCTAGGCAAAGGGATGTTTTTAAATCCAAACCAAATCTGGACAATACCAAGATGATCTACCCTGCTCCCTGGATGGGCAGAGGCAACCATTTATAGAAATATAAATTAAATTATAGTAATATAAATTTCTGTGTTAGGAATGCCCGTCTGGCAATTCCTTTTTCAAGGAAACCTGATCCATAAACTTTGAAACTAGCAGCACAGAGCAACACACTGTACCTACAAGACTACACCGGAATGTAGCAGTCAACTGGAGAATTTCATTTCTTCTCACTCTCTGCTAATTATTCTTTTTCAGTGAACCGTATCTTATTTTGATGAGTCTATAAATTATTTGGCAGATAAGAGGACAAAATGATGTTTAATGCGGTGTCTACCTACTTTTAAAAATACCAACTATGTAACGAAAATAGAAATTGCTTAAAGTAAAAATAACTCTTTCCTCTATGTGAAACTGCTTGAAAATGAGTGCCCAAACTACCAAGATATGAATTAATATTCTTTACAAGAGTATTACAAGAATGAGTATGCGATTCATAGCCCAATCCTATGGTCTAGCATGAAAATGCACCTGGTGATTGGCCACCAGAGGGAGCTGCAGGTTCCACAATACACCTGAACACAGACACTCAGGAGGCCTCCACGCAGGGATATGTCACAATCCCTACCTCTTAGGACTCTAGAGGAGTGGGGTGGAGATTAACATGGGGCTTTATTAAAAATAAATGCATCTGTGTTGATCTTATGAGCATGCAAAATAGTTCGGAGAGCAGAGAACAGGAAATACAGCCCAGAGGCTGAAGCACAGAGAGACAAGCCACATAAGAATCTAGTTTGCCACATGCAAGCAGTGGATATGTGGGGTTTTGGTTTGCATCTGAAATGTCCCCCACAGACTTCTGTGTTTGAACACCTGATTTCCACATGGTGGCGCTGTTTTGGGAGGATGTAAAACCTTTAAGACTAATGGCCTAGCAAGACGATTTGGGTTGCTTCTGGCAGACCCTGGAGGTATATCCTTTCTGGTCTGGCCCAAGCGCTCTGCTTTCTGTTTAATGCTAGGATGTAAGGAGCCCAGGCTGTTCATGCCTATTGTTGTGAATGCTTCCCTACTGCCTTTGCCGTAGATGTTCTGAGACAGTAACCCAGAAGAAGCCTTTCTTCTCTCAAGCACTTCTGTCAGGCATTTTGCCAGGGCAATGGGAATAGTAACTCATACAGCAAATAAATGGGTAACTATTTTCATGGGAGCTGGGTCCTGGGTCAGCGTAGGACGGCAGTAAGTAGAAAAGATTCATCCCCTATTCACATGGACCTGAAGGCCAGGAAGGTGAAAAGCTCACCTCAGTGGCTCGCTGCCACTACTTGGGAGGGAGCCAATGTCAAGGCCTGTCTGCCTCGAAGGGTGGGTGCAGAGACCTAGGATACGGACTAAATGATCCAGGAAGAAAACAATTTGGTCATGCAGATGGAGAACCTAGGGATGACGCAACCATATTGACAGAGAAATGGTGGATCTTCTGAGGACACAAAGTTTTGACAATTAGCCGTTTGGAAAAGTTAAGGGCAGGGTGCAAAAAACATACTGGAGGATGTCACAACAAGCGTTTGTGTCAGTGTCACCATAGGCATCACAGAAAATTTTGCCAAGGACAGGAAGGACAGAAAGAAGAGAGCAAGCATGGACCTGTGGGGGTTTGAATGAGAATGGCCTGAGTAGGTTCACGTTTGGCCCCTAGTTGGTGGACATATTTTAGGGAGGATTAGGAGGCGTGGCCTTGTTAGAGAAGGTGTGTCATGGGGGAGAGGCTTTGGAGTTTCAAAAGCCCAAATCAGGCTCTGTCTTATTCCTTGCTTTATGGTTGTTACTATTCCCATTGCCCTGGAAAAATGCCTGACAGAAGTGCTTGAGAGAAAAAAGGCTTCTTCTGGGTCACTGTCTCCAGAATCCTTCTGTACTCCTGACTTCCTTCAATGATGGGCAGTACTGTGGAAGTGTAAGCCAAATAAACCCTTTCCTCCCCAAGGTGTTTTGTCACAGCAATGGAAACTCTAAGACAAGTTGGTACCAGGAGTGGGGTAGTGCTATGACAGACCTGACTATGTTGTTTCGGAGAGGATTGTGGAAGGACTTTGGAACTTTGGGCTATAAAAGTCACTGAGTGTTGAGAGCTCAGTGGGGTGTTCTGTAGGACCTTGGAGGATAAGAATGTTGGAAACAGTACAGATGATGGACTTGTGACTTTTCAGCAAAGATTCCACTGACCTTTTCTGTGAATTCTCTGTTGTTCTGATAGCTGTGATTGAAGAGTCAGCTGCGATTAAACAATATCAGAACTACTAAAGTGAAACCTTGCTTTGCCGGGATACTCGATGCTGGTTGGCTGGGGCTGAAAATTTATACATCGTGTGTGTACATGCACAACCCCACACAAACAACTAAGTCTTTGTTTTCAAGGAACTTTCAAATTATTCCAAGAGAAGGAGGGGATGTCTTGATGTACCAACCATACTGCTTTCCGACTGAGAAAACAGTGACAATGGTGTTAAGATTGATTGCCCATGGGGTTGGGGATTTAGCTCAGTGGTAGAGCACTTGCCTAGCAAGCGCAAGGCCCTGGGTTCAGTCCCCAGCTCAAAAAAAAAAAAAAAAAAAAAAAAAAAAAAGATTGATTGCCCATTTTGATTTCTTGTCCGACCACTAAAATTTGGAAGTCTTTCTTTCAAACGTCTGCAGTTTCTTACCATGCATGACTAATTTCAAGCATTTACAATGACAGTGATGTAAGACAATAATCTCACAAGCCCAACAATGGGCAGAGAACACAGAGGGATAGAAATGTAAACAGCCCTGGAGGTAAATTCACCACCTTTTCTCTCTGAACCACAGGAACACTCGCTAGAGTCAAGCATGTATTTACTAACTGTGCTGATGTCCTGCATGCCAGCCCTTCAATAATTTACTGGGCAGTTAACAGATTGCAGATTCCTTATTAAACATTATTTGAACTAGGGTCATAAGTCTCCAAACTATTTAGGAAGGAAGACAGACAATAATTTAATTTTGATATACAGCTATATGTCTCTCATCTGCTTGCCCAAGCATGAATCCAACTTTGGCTACTATTCACATATCTTATGCACGAAGTGACGAGAATAATTATTTTCACTAAGACAAAAAAACACTCTGCAATTGTATCCATGATCTGTCTTAGATTTTGTGATGTGCATCAAAAAATTTCATAAACTATATTTAGGCTGCCTGCCCCTGAAGAGAAAAATAAATAAAAGTTGCTGCACTCTCTAGGAATCAGACTCCCTCAAGCTCTAAAAGCCAACACTAAGCAAAATTACTCTGTCATTTGCCACCCAGAATCTCCATTAAAGAGTTTAATTTGAAACCATAACCAAGTACTATTGACACCCCATTCCTGGTTCTAAGTATATTTCCTATAGAAAATCGATGGCCTGTATTACACATTCAAACCATGACCTATAGATCGCTAGCATATAGCTACGTCCCTATATTTAGTTGGGACTCCAGAAACAATAGACCCAAATCAAAGTCTCAGAAGCAAGGTTTTTGGTGACTTTCTTGCACTCTCCTGCTCTCACCCCACCTTTCCCCACGAAGCAAGCTAGAAAGAAACAAGCTAATCTCTTTTTCAAGAGAGATCATAGAAACTAGAACCTCTCTTCTTCAAAGCCAGCCATAAAACACAACAGTATTTCTCTAATCTTCAACATTGCTTTTCTGTATAACAACTGGCCCAAAAGAAATAAAGACCCTCTCCACCAGGAAAGGTTTTATTTTCCATTGTTATTTATTTTCCTAGAGGGGTCTTGCCCTAGACTTAGGAAGAAGACATGTTAAAACTGAGGGGCCAGGGAAAGCCCTGGTCAGTCTGTTTCTATGAGCTCAGACCCTATCTGTCCAGCCACATTTTACATGCTATCCTGGCTTCATAAAACTCAACCTTTCAGTTGTCAATCTTGGGGATCAAAGGAAATTTAGGTACCTCTGTTACTCCATTATCATCTTGCCAGAGTAGATTTCATTCAAATCATCAAGGGGAATGGCTGCACTACTGTTTACAGATTGTTCAGATATGTTTTATGCTGTTGTCAAGAGATTGTAAGTCCTATTAAAGCTCAACTATCTATCTGGCCCTTTATTGGAAAACAGAAATAGAAACAGAAATACACACATGCGCGTGCGCACACACACACACACACACACACACACACACACACATATGCTTGGACACATGCATGTACTCACGCGCACATGGCTTCTGACTCAGATAACTAACTATAGCCACCAGGAACGGTTTTATTTTCCATTTATTAAGGATTATAATTTTAAAAATGGTTGTCTTTCAACCATTTTGTTCCTCAAAATATAATTATGAAAAGGTTTTATAAGGACATGACAAAAAAGAATAATGAAGAGGAAGGAACCCAGCAGCAGCTTCAAGCTTTCACATGCATATGCATGCACATACATACACACCCATGTACATAAGTGACCCCATACACATGCAAACACCATATACACATACATTTAAGAATTCCAGTGCCAGATTTCCAGCATAAATTCTGTATTGTGCATTTTTAAAAGCCTGAGTTTAGGTACAGTAGAACGTTTACTAGTGAGACTGCACGGCAGATCCCTTCTCTATCCCAGGATGACCATCACCCAGCCCTTGCTGCCTGCCATGATCAAGTCTGTAGCACACACAGAACTTCAGCCGCTTTTGGCTTTAGCCAAATCAGCAAACTCGACCAAGCACCTGCTACACGCAGAGCATGATCTACTCCTGAAAAGAGATCCTCGGTGACTGCTACATCACTGAGGTTCGGAAATAAGGAAGGAAAGAGTCTTATTGTTTTTCCTTTCTTTAATCAGAGCATATTCATAAATCAGGAGGGCAGAGAAAGCAGGAGACACACTTCTGAGGAAGTGACATTTGCTAACATTAGGGAAGATCCTCAAAATAAAAAAAAAAAAAACCTATAACTTACAAAGAAATATATCTTCAAAAATGTTTAGACATATACCAAGACTGCACACCAGATACACCACAGCTTTTTCTCCATGATTCAAGATCTCCAGAAAGACCTGTGCAAATGGCACGGAGTGCAGTAAGCCTGAAGGCCTGACAACCTAGATACAGGCTGCCCTGGGCATGCGTCAACTCGCCTCCCTCCTTCACCTCTAGGAACCAGGTGGGCTGGGTGGTATGCAAGCTGTACGCTATTACTTTTACAGGACATTGCACTCATCCACGTAAAGACCAGGAAGAACATAAAATAGTATAAACAACAACGTGGTCTTTCCAGGGTAAACAGAAGGTATTGATAGCTGAGGAAGAAGGTTAATATTCTTTCAGGTTATTTTGGCATATTTCTGGGATGGGGTGGGGAGCGAGAACAGGTTCTTTGGGATTCCACATGAATCATAGCAGCAACGCACTACTTGGTGCAGAGGCTTTAAGACAAACACATGTTGGTTCAAACGCAGATGTGATGCTCAGCAATGCCCCAGGATGGCAAGGCTGCTCCCAATGGCCCCCCGGCGGGATATGGAGGCTGGGAAATACTCTACAGGCCCTAAACCTAGGCTCTGGAGAATGTCAGTGCTCTGTGGCAAGACAGTAAGATAAGTCAGCTCCAGTTATTCAAGAAACAATGTCTGGGAGAAACACCAAATGCAGGCCCAGCTCTACCACTGAGGAAAGCCAGGTGTATGTAATACAAGAGGCATGAGGTCCCTGGGACCCAGGGTCCTCAGTTCTACTTAGAAGAGAAATCCATCAGTGACCTCCAGTCATGGATCCTTAAGCCGACGATAGCATGACATTTCTAGATCACCAAGATCTCCTAGAAATCTGGGTTTTTAAGACAGAATCTTCCAAATGTTAGCTCAGAACTTTCTTAGTATACCACAAGCAAAATTAACAGACCTGTGGATTTCTTCTAGTCCATGGGGGGAATCAACAGTCCCCACACGCTAGCCTGAATGCTATTCTAGAAGTGTCTGAGATCGATAAAGGGGGACTTCAAGGTACAGTCGAAATCAAGGAAGGGAGGTTGCTTTACGTGCTATTTTCAAAGGGGTGGGAAAAAACACCACCAATCTTTGGGGACAAAATAAATTAATATTGGATCTATATTAATGTTTTAGGATATAGCCAACGCATCAACTTACTGGTCATTTCCTTGCTGCCATTCTAGAGGGAAAATATTTGATGTTGTTGGGATCAAACTGTCCCCACAGAAACCCAAGAACCACTTTAGCACCACTAACAACAGCATGACAAGATACTGTGATGTGTCTCCTGTCCCGGTGTTTAAATTTCACGTCTAATATGCAGGAAACACGTGAGAATGAGGGCCTTGTCATGGTCGGCTTCCACTGTCAACATACCACAGTCAGGATGAGGACGCTTCAGTTGAGGAATTTCCTAGATAACACTGCCCTGTAGCTTTATTGGTAAGGTGTCTTCTTAATTGCTAATTGATGGACAAGAGCCCAGCTCCCTGTGGGCAGAGCCATCCCTAGATAAGTGGGCCCAGACTGTTTAAGGAAGATAGCTGAGCAAACCAGAGCAAGCCTACCAGCAGTGTTTGCACAAGACTTCTGCCCCAAGCTCTTGCCTTGAGTTCCAACCACGGCTTCCCTCCATGATGAACCTGCAAGCCTTTGAAGAAACACCATCTTTCCCCAAGTTGTGTTTGGTCATGGCGTTTTATCACAGAGACCAAACTGAGATAAACATATTAATTCACTGATTGATGACATCAGCAGGAAACAATGTAATGTGCTCAATGAGACAGACAGTCTTTCAAGGCTAAGAGGAGAGGAACTAGTCTAGACTAGAGTCCAACATAGCTGACGATTAGATGCGACATGAGCGCCTCAGCCCACTTCTATCAGCCTAGCTGGAAAAGGCATTTTAGAGACACTCAGGGGAGTTCAGTTAATGGACAAGGTCATAGTGTCCATTAAGCAATCACTTTTAAGTTTGTGAAGACAGTTCTGTGGTTATACCAGCATTATTTGTTGACTTTTTTTGGAGATGTGGGCTGAGGTACTTAGGGACTAAAACCGTGTTATCTGTAATTTGCTTTTGAATACTCCTGGGGGGAAATTGATGAAGCAAACACTGGAAAATATTAACTTAGATCTAGATAAAGGAGACCAAAGTGAGCTGGTACCATAGGGATGTGAACCTTTATTGCATGGCATTGGTTTTATGATTCTTAATCAGAGGACAGAGGACTTTCTCTACATGTTATACTTCCAAAGCCCCTCAGCCCATCTGTTTCAGAATTCAAACTAGAAGCTGCCAAAAGAACAAATGATGGTAAATCAACCATGTTCGAGTCAGACCTCAGCACACATGGCAGTGACCCAACCATGTTCATGTCAGTACTAAGACCTCACCACACATGACAGTGACCCAACCATGCACAGGTGAGTACTAAGGACTCACCACCAATGACAGTGATCCAGTCTTTTAGGGCACAGTAGAGCTCACCACACACTCGGCCCTGTGAAATATCACTTTCAGTAAGGAAATATGAAATCCCACAGCTAGTTTCTATTTTAAAGAGTAGTTCTGCTTTCCTCTTTCTGAAACTTCACACTGAGAAGACCTCAGGGAGGAAAGGTTGGCAGCTACTAAAACGTAGACTTACTCGGTTCTTGTTTATATCTATGGCAAAAAGTCAAATGTCTGGATACTCAAGCAGCGCTGAAGAAGAGCAGATGCTCTTTTTTAAAAGGAAAACTTGCAGATCATACCGGCGAAGCACATCTATTCTAACCTACCAGCCCCAACTCAAAAAGTACCCGTCAGTTACCATGGAACTCAACGGGCAGTGGGTTGAATCTGCTCACAGAGCACAGAAATCATCAAAGGGTGGAAGATCTCTGCTGGTCACTTGCTCTGGCAAGAGCAGCATTCCACACACCCACCGTGGAGATTAACTGACTCTGGCTTGCCTCGATTTCTTCATATGGAAAGTAGAAAAACAAAGGTACCTACTGTGTGTAAACAGGTCCAACCTTCAGTCCCAGTCACATAAGCAGCGTTGGCTAGTGTGTGCACGGCCAGTGCACAGTGTCCCACCACACACGGGTAAGCCTTTACCACAGATACTAATCTCTAACAGGAGAGACTCTCAGTTCTTCAGACTGTACCCTGTCAAGAAGCCCAACGAGAATCTGAAGAACTTGTAGGTAAGATGACTCAGGCCACAAACGCCAAGACTCTTGTACGTTTCCCAAAGGTATCAGCTGCCAGCTGGACTAGCAGATCGACACAGGAAATGAATACCATAAACAGGTACCTGTGTACTTTGGCCTTACTTACTCACACAGGTACCCACATCCACAGTTCTTTGGCCTGTACCGGGCTGGCCGTACGCCAAGACTTAAGCTATATAAGCTGGGCTTCATTTTCAAGCAGGGTCCCAAAGATAAACAGGATCCCTCCACCAGCACAGGAAGGTACCATAGTAAAGGTCTCTAACACCAACATGCTGCCATGTCATCTGTGTGGTACTGGTCCTCATGTGCTGTTTGTCTAATAAGCATGAGAGACCATGACTCCCACCTCACGCCTCTCCTATCCTGGCTGCATACTTCACTGCGGTAAAAAGCAGGACCTGTGCCTGTCCCATCCGAACGTATCCACAAGGATGTCTGGGTAAGGTGAGTGGCCTGCTGACCGCATGCAGCTTCAGCCTTGGCTCTCAAACAATGCCTGATTCACTACCGGCATTTGAGTGGGATGGCGGCCAGGGTGGCCCATAGCTTTTCCATGACTCCTAATGCTAAGGGGTTGGTACAAGGGCCCTCACCCTTCATTCCCGGACCCAGCCTGGCCTTGTTTATCCAAAGAGAAATTTCTGGGATCTACTATGGTATGGATGAATTCATCCCTCTGTAAGATACGCACATTTTCACAGATGTCAGTACTGAATACCCTTCGCCCAACATTCTTTTATCTGGATGCTCCTGCCTGCCTTTCTTAGCCTCCTCTCTCTCCACACTCATCTGGCACGTGACTTCTGCTGTGTCCCAGAGCTCCCATGAGAATCAGAACAGAAACTTCCCCTGAATGCCCAAGAGAGGAGGGAAGGAAGGTAAGGAGCCCACAGCACCCCCAGGAAGAAAAAAAATACCCATTCTCTAGGCTAGCAGCCCTGAGACACTGAACACTCCAATCACACTGCACTTAAGGAGCTCAAGTCACTGGTACTGACCCCAGTCGTGTGCAAGATTCCTGGGCCTACAACAGTGATGAAACAAGGCTGGCCTCCAACAACACCAGCTTTGCGAGGTGAGACTGGAGGAAAATGGAGACTCGGTGACCCACTGTAGACCAGGGACAATGGCTGCTCCACCCTGTTGGGCCACATCACAGGGAAGGGACCTCTACAAGTATTCTGCCATTGGAACAGATCAATCAGAGACAGAGACAGAGACAGAGACAGAGACAGAGAGACAGAGTCAGAGACAGAGAGACAGAGTCAGAGACAGAGAGAGAGCGCCAAATGAGCAGCCTCCACAAAGGATACAAACAGACTCCCAGCATAGTGAAAAGCAGTAGCCAGAACAAGCAGCAGCAACCTGTGTGGTGAGTTCTCAATGACAGAGTAGAAGTGGTGGCAATGAAGAAGGAAGAGGTGAAGTGGGCCAGATTCATGCAGTCTCCAGGTTGTTTCTTAGGGACAGTAGGGGCTATAGGAGACTCTAGAAGGTGAGAAATAGAATACCATCCTAGCCATCAGAAGCCAAGCTAGCAGAGATGCCAGCCAAGGGGCTGTGGAGAAAGCTCAGTCAGTAAATTGGCCACACAAGCATGAGGACCTGAGTTCAATTCCCACAGCCCATGTTTAAAAAGCAAGTGTAATGATGTGCTTGGGGAAGTGGACACAGTTAGATCCCTGGGGCCTGCTAGCCAAATAGACTACCCTAACCAGTGAGGTCTGGGACCAATGGAAGGCCCTGTCTTAAACAAAAACAAACAAACAAACAAACAAAAAACAAAAAACAAAGAAACTCCAAAAAATCTAAACAAAAAACCAAGATGGACATTACATAAGTGCACACACACATACACACAAGCACACACTCACACGTGCACACATACATACATGTGCACACACACAGATGTGCATACAAGTGCACACACATAAGTGCACATACAAATATACCACACACACACAGAGGGGTGGCGGTAAAGCCAAAGTTGACTGAGGACAAGATAGAGTTGCAACCCTGGGGCAGCGAGACGGAACAAAAGGGCTCAGAAGTAGCCGGGCTTCACTCTGCCCCTGCAGATGGCAAAACAATGCTTTAGTGTCTCACGGGCATCTCACATGTCCTCTCACTCTCTAAAGGAGTATCTTTTGCCCTGTACTGTTCTGGAGCCAGGCATGGAATGTGTGTGAGCGTAGCATATGCGAGGCAGAGGCAGGACAATCAGGAGCTTAAGGCTAAACTAGCCACCTGGATACGGCAAGACTGTCTCAAACAAACAACGCATTTGGAAGGAGGGGGGAAACCACTGCATTCCTTTGTCACTGTAAAGGGTGTAAAGACTGGGTGTCTGGGACCTAGGGTGACAGAGACTCGATCTGCATCCTTCGCCTTGCCAGGCAGAAGTGTCCGAATCGTAGATGAAGAACGGTGTAACTGTCCTTTCCTGACCTCCAGGTGAGGCTGGCAGGGAAGTCCCTGCTGCCATTTTTCACATGGGCAGTCTGCACCAAAGCTCAGATAACCAATCTGCTCTGAACAAAGGGTCTTTTTAATAGAACTTGGACTTGGCGACAGTAGAGACGAAAAACAATCTTGCATCCTAAGTCCTGGACTGTGGCCCAGAGAACCAAAGGAGGAGAAGGGCATCTCTGCATAGGTCTCTCAAGAGAGGATTGGTGAGCTCCCACTAGGGGATCCAGGCCACCAGGGTGCAGCTCTCCCAACACCAGATCTTCGAGCCTTTGGGGGCAGTCATCGCCATGCTAGAAGAACAAAGAGGAAGTACCCTACTTCTCCATAAGTACCCCAAATTACCATGCAAGCCAAGTATCACATTCTGTCTCCCTGGCCTCCTACACCAGTATCCCCTGTCGTGCCTCAAGCCAAAGAACTTCCGCAGTGAGAGTTCCAACTCTTACACACCCTGACTGTTGTCAGGGAGACAGGGTTCCAGCAAGGCATGGGTTAGGTAATACTGAGGCTGGGGGTGAAGGGAGGGTGTTTGCTGGCTCATGGCTCGGGAGGACACAGTGGATGGCAGGAAACACACTGCAAAACCTGCTCTTGTACTCGTGACCATGGCTTAACGAGACCTCAGAGCGTCCTCTGACTGATCACTATGGGTTCGCCCTGGCTTCCAGCCTTCTGCTGCAGGGTGGAGTTATCTGTTTCACAGACATACCGTGACACAGATGGTTTTGAAAGATTTGTTAAGGTCAGGCCGAAAGAGGATGAAGGTCATCAGAAAAATACCAAGTAATGAGGCAAGGTTTAAAACATCATCAAAGCAAACAAACAAGAACAAACAAGTCAATAAAAAGAGGGAGCAAACAAGGAGACCCTGGAAGAGACCCCTTCACCCCCAGAATCTGGCTGAAGACTCCAGACAGCTAAGTCAAGAATGTCAGCACATTAGTAACAACATTTGCTGTCGAGGCCCCCTGTATAAGAAGAAGACCCCTTGTATACAGAGATACTTCAGACAAGAATCTCTGAACAGCAATGCTTAAGGCCTTAGCACATCTGGCCAAGGACAGCTTGGAGAACTGAAAACCTCAACATTTCTGAGACTCTCATGGAAACCCCACAGTAAAAGGCATACCTTCCCCTTGCTCTAAGGTCCTGTGACTCATGGTTTCCCGTACCAGACTCTTATCCTATCCAAAGCACCCTACGAGACACCCTGTGATCCCATTCAAAGTACAGAGTCATTGGAAACCCTTTGAACCCAGTTTCTTCAAGGAGCCCAGACCCACATTTGACCATGTACTACCCCTGAACTCCTGTCTTTCTGCTAATTTTCATGTTTAAATCTTCGTTAAAATGTCTTCCTAATAGAGTTCAAGTCCATGGCCAGGAGATGGCTCAGAAGATACCTACCATCAAGTAGTTCTACCCTCAGGACCTATAAGATGGATGAAAGAACAGACCCCCACCCTCCATGAAGCTATCCTATGACCCCATGGGCACATAGATTCTGAAGGCTGCTGTAGGGGCCAACTGGTGTCTGCTATCTGACTGCAAGAGTAAGGGGCCAGAGCAAAATGCCAAACTGCCTTAGCCTGCACTACCAACAGCAATTATCTTCATACTCACCAAGCAAGAGTGGGGAGGGGAGTAGAGGGGAGGGGAGGGGAGGAAAAAAGGAAGGGGATACATGTGCTGGGGTGTTTTCATTTGCTGGTCTGAGAAAGGGAAAGGCACTCTGTGTCTGGGTCCCTCTCTGGCACTGACCTATCAGGCTACACTATTTGTCTCTACAATTTGCATCTTCCTTTTGCACACGGTCCCTAAGTCCTTATTTTCATACAAATAGGAAAATGTTAGAGCTGAAATTTCTTGTGTTCTCATAACATTCTGAGCCCAATTCCATTACATTAATAACAAACTGAGAAATGGGACCTTAATCTTTTTTATCTTTTAAAAATGTCTCTTAATATATTTTATCTATCTATCTATCTATCTATCTATCTATCTATCTATCTATCTATCTCTATCTATCTCAGTGACAGAGACAAGCAAAACCTCCAAGTAACCCGCCGACAGATGCTGAAAGGACACTGTATTGTCTCTGGAAGCTAAAGGGTTAAGAAAGGAAAGATTGGTAGACTGGCCCACAGATAAAGCGCATGCAAGTCTGACAGCCTGAGCTTGATGCCCCAAGCCCACATAAAAGTGCAAGGAGAGAAGCAACCCTGCAAAGCCGTTGTCTGACTTCCACATGCACAGCGCAGCACGTGGATACCTAGACACACGATTTTTTTTTATTATTATTATTTCAAAGGTCATCTGGGCTAAATTGGGCGGTAGTAGCAGGATAGGAGGTGAAGTTCTGATAGGGATGGAATTTGAGAATTCCCGGAATTGGTGTCATTTCAGACTGGTAAGAGGAGGATTCCTGGAAACAGTGGCAGGGTTGCCCGGGAAGGAAAGAGAGGGAAGCACGGTTTTCCTGTCCCCACCTCCAGGGCAGGCCTCCCTTGCCAAAGCATAGGGAAAAAGGTGGTCAGCCCAGCAGTGGGAGTTCACAGCATAGGAAAAAAGGTGGTCAACCCCGCAGTGGGCGTTCACAGTCGAAGGAGAGATAGATGTGTGGGATGTGTGTCACTAGCGCGGTCCCACAAGCACAGGGAAAATGCCCAGGCTTTCAGACACTCCCATTCTCTGGGACCCATCCACCCAGGGAGCTTATCTTCCATTAGTTGTTTGAAGCACACAGAAGACAGCTCTTTAAACAACACGCCAGTATTTTCTTCAGTTTTATATTTTAATAATTCCTCAGTTCCATTCTATAAACTCACATGCTATCATCAATAGGCAGAATCCAGTGACGTGTGAGGTGTGAGCAGTCAGGCAACAGGGATGGGACATTCACTGGGATTTGGGGGACAAGGGGGAGGACAGGGAGTGACATGGAAAGAGGCCCCGGCGTGCATGGTCTCCTGAATCAGGCAGAGATGCTGTCATAAGAGGGCCATAGGGTAAAACATGGGGTCAACAAGAACATGATGACACGAATCTTCAATAGGCACCCGCCCTCCTTTGAAATCATTCCACCAGGAAAGAGAACCCGGCCTTGGACAGGGGCAGGAGTCTGTCTAGTGACTCTTACACCTGCTGACCTGTGTGACGTAAGCGACTAGTTGGACTTTGTGTACATCACCGAACTATCTCAAGCATAAACGAGAAAGCTAGGTTTAAACATTTCTAGGTCCCAGCTGGGTCAAAGCTCAAGAGCTCTGTGCTCCAGAGTCTGGTTCAAATCCATTCAAGCTGTTTCACCATCTTCCCGCCTCCTTCCCATAATGCACTGCCACACACTACAGAGAGCCTAAGTGGCCAAAAAGGCCCGGGAATATCACCAGCAGCACTGAGAGGTGAGTGCTAAAGCACTCAGAAAGCTCCATAGCCAGGGCACTGGTGAGACAATGTCCATCCCCAGCAACACCCAGTTACCCCGTCCCCGGACAAAGACACGTCAATGACACCAAGGTCAAGAAACGATACATGCTTTTATTTCCCCCTAGTTAGGAATTGAAATCACAAAACAAACCCCAGAAAGGCCACGCCCTCCACATGTGTGGAGAACTGCCTCCACTTCCTCCCAGGGATCCCCAATGTCAGATGTTTGTGTCCCTTAAATAAATCTCTGTGCTGCGGCATTTGTAAATAAATAACCAGTGCACATCTCCCGTAGACTTTGACTCAAGTCTACATCTCTCCTAATACCTACCCTGAACACTGTGTCAGTCACTGTTGTACTGTACTGTTTAAGAAATAACGATGGGGTGTGGGTGGGTACCACTGTACAAGTTCAACACCAACATCATTTCCCCCCAAGTATTTCTGATTGGGGATTGGCAGATTCCTCAGATCCGGAACCAGCAGGAGTGATACAATTACATAAGCACAGCCAAATTCCCAAACTGAGGGGAGGAAGAAAACCTCACTGGGATCTTCTTTCCTCAAGCAGTCAGCCCTAATGAGGGCCTTAGCTAAGTACCACGGTGAGTGCTTGGTGATAATGACTAGATATCCAAGCAAATACCAGCCCTGGCCAGCTACAACATCATCAGACATCACCATTGCCATCCTCCCACCAAACCTCTGCAGACGCCCGTGGGTGGTCCAGGTGTACACCTGAGTTTGAAAGGATTTACCAGCCAGGCCTTCAGGCTCAGGCCTATAATTCCAGCCTTCAAGAGGCTGAGACTGGAACAGGACTCAGTGGTAGAGCACTTGTTCAAGCAAAGGCCCTGGTCGGGTCCCCAGCTCAAAAAAAAAAAAAAAAAAAAAAAAAATTAAGAGGCTGAGACAACAGGACCACAAGTTCAAAGCTGGTCTAGGAAACTTAGTGAGCCCTTGCCTCAAAAGAAAAAGGTGTGTGTGTGTGTGTGTGTATGTGTGTGTGTGTGTGTGTGTGTGTGTTTAGTTGTTGAACACTTGCTTAACATGCACAAGGCCCTAGGACCAATCCCCAAAACCCCACCACTACCATCAACACCAAGGCTTACCACTTTTCCAGAAGCACCCCCACCCCTACACACACACAAAAAGCAAACGTACCTGGCTCCAAATATGTCCTTTTTGGCGAGGTCAATCCCAGAAACAACTTTTACTCTGAGAATACGGGATTCTCCCTGTTAGAAAAGGGGAGGAAAAAACGACAAGGTTAAAACCGATCCCATAATAGACAGCTCTCTCAACTTGAAGCTTCAAGTCGGTAACTTCCACTCAAGTCCAACACTGAAATAAGCTTAGACAATTCCTGCTCACGGTCTTTTTCAGAAGGCAACAGAGCAGCTACACAACGCTAAGACTCAAGCCAGTTATGGTAACACACAGATAACCCTGGCACTCAGGAGGCAGACATAGGAGGTTCGCCACACATTCCAGGCCACCGTTGTCTACACGGTGACGTCCAGGCTAGTTAACTATATATATATATACTGAGACTCCGTATTAAAAAGTCCAAATGGGCGGCTGGGATGATAGTTCAATCAGTAAAGAGTTTGCCCTGCAAGCAGGAGAAGCTGTGTTCAAGGCCCAGGACCCGCATAAAAGAACTGGGTAGGGGTTGGGGATTTAGCTCAGTGGTAGAGCGCAAGGCCCTGGGTTCGGTCCCCAGCTCCGAAAAAAAGAAAAGAAAAGAAAAAAAAGAAAAAGAACTGGGTATATATGGTGTGAGTTTGCAATTCCAGTGCTGGGCAGACAGAGATAGAGTGAATCCCTGGGACTACTGAACAGCAAGCCTGACTGATCTGCTGAATTATAGGCCAGTGGAAAACTAGGTCTTTCAAGAAAGGAGAAAAGGAGAGAAGGGAAAGGAGGGGAAGGGAAAGGAAGGGAAGGGAAGGGAAGGGAAGGGAAGACGAAAAACCAACCAAACAAACAAACAAACAAACAAACAAGGTAGATGTCTCGTTGAGGAGTGACATTTGATACATAATCCAATGGGAAAAGATATTAAAACTCTGGAAACTGAAGCTTCCTGATTAATCAAATCCAGATTTAATTCTAAGCAGACAGGTCATCACATCAATTACTTCTGATATTTGACGAAATACTGCCCACTTGTACCAAGATCACAAACAACCACAGGGGACACTGAGGCAGTATCTTCTAATGACCAAGTACCAACATCACTATAAATAATTCCGTCTTTCGAGCGTACAAAACGATTCAGGTGCATATATTTTTAAGTGTGGCCCGCAATAGAATAGAAAGACGTTTTATGTAGTAAAATATCTCCTAAGAAAACAAAAGTGTTTTTTCAAAATTTAGTAATAGCGATCGAAAATAATTCCCTGGTTCTGATAAAGAGAAATCAAAAGCCTCATTCTGGGCAGTAACCTTCTCAGACTGGCTAGTCAGTTTCTCATCCACCAACCCAGTCAGCCGTTTCTTCACTCCTGCTAGCATTTAAGTATCTCTCTCCTACGCACCGGCACTGAACTTGGCCTTCAGATAAAAACAAAAGTCTACTGGAAGTAACAGACACGGACACACCGGTAGCAGGTGAAGGGCCAAAGGTTGAGGGACACGTGAAAATGGATGAGGTGTCGTAGAAGGAGGGCTAGCCTGAGGTCACAGAAGTCTGAGTTTGGCTCACTAACAACATAAGCTGAAATAGAGGATCGTGTCCAGCACACAGAGGCTACAAATCAATGGCCAATGGGACAAAGACTGGGTCTGAGTTGGTGACATCAGAGCTGATCAGCATAGGCCTGGAAGTTGGTAGCGATTGATGATGGTCTGCAGAAAGTTATCCAAGAGTAAGACAGAAGCAATGACTAGGAATGGAGATCTTGGCACACGAGTGCTGAGCAATGGGACAGCCACAACCAAACACTCATCTGCCGAGGAAGAAAAGCTGTGTGGTCACGTGACCATAGAGGAGAAGGCTAGGGCAAACTAAAGGTGGATGGAAATCTGCTAACTAGCCACAGATCCACTGCACGTATGTATGGACAACTAGAACACGTGCTTGAGATGACTTGCACCCCAGGAGCCTTCCATCCACCCTGCATCCATCCCCTATCCCACCTTGCCTCGCTCCCTCCTGACAACACTGCTTCCAAACAGATACAGAGGAAAAAGCAAGGATGTAAAGGAAGAAGTTCTCATCGTATCTGAGCTTGGGGGAACCAGCTTGGTGGTACCTCGCTGGAACTGGGTTCATTCCCCAGCATCCAAAACAGCAGCAGCAGCCCTGAAGGATCGACCGGGAAAGGGAAAGAAAGGGCAGAGTCATCAGGGATAACGAAGACACCATGCCACCTTCGTGAGACAGCCTCCCAAGCAGTTACCAAAGCACCTCTGAGTGCCACTGGGATAGCCCTGACCTATCTCTTTTTTTTTTAACACTTTTTTTAAAAAGATTTATTTATTTTATTTATATGTGAGTACACTGTAGTTGGTCTTCATACACTTCAGATGGTTGTGAGTCACCATGTGGTTGCTGGGATTTGAACTCAGGACCTCTGGAAGAGCAGTCAGTGCTCTAACCACTGAGCCATCTCTCCAGCCCCCGACCTATCTCTTATATACTTACAGATCGGAGGTCAAGAACTCTTTCTGTGCACGTGGTATTCTACAGAGAGAGGCTCTTTTCTCTTTCTCCCCAAGCTGTCCTTTACTCTCGGTCATGTGGTGCCTCCCAGAGCCTACTCATACTGCGAAATGACACAGTGAAACTACTTTTTACATATGGATCAAACTCTGTTAGCATGCCTCTGCAGAATTCTCTGCATGCCTACGAAGTATGTGTGGCTTGCTAGTGCCCAGTGCATAAGAACTGAGCACTGGCCAAGCACCTACCAAACAAACAGGTCCATGCCAGATCACAGGGAGAACAAGGAGCCTCAATAAAAATACGGGAGCCAAGAAGGCTCCTAAATGTAGCCATACTGAGTGTGAATGTGCATGTGCGTGTGTGTGTGTGTGTGTGTGTGTGTGTGTGTGTGTGTGTGTGTGTGTGTGTGTGTGTGCATGAGCTGTGTGGTGGAACAGTGGGAGGGGTGGAATCTGAGGTCACCACAATGGCTGGACTTTTGACAGGCTAGTCCCAGATGCCACTTAAGGGACATCTGGCAGCAAGGGGGAGATGTATAAAACGGTCCTAATGTAGAGAAGCGAGTACCTATTCAATCATGAGTGTCACTTATGTTCAACTCAGACACAGCTGTGGCTCTCTGCACCCATGACGGTGGATATGGGGGAGAGGAAGGGGTAATAGTTATGATGGAGCGCAAGGCACTAACGGTCACACGCCACCGGGTGGAAGACAAGCTGCTCACCCTCCTCTCAGACATCTTGAGTCCTGCCCAGCAAAGATGATTTGATAGGGACCTCGACCAAACTGTTACGTGGTCTGGAGAGGCAAACAGGATGAGGCTAGTTCACACCTGGGTTCCAAGTATTTGCGTTCCCACCGAGCGAATGGTCTTACCTGGGTGGCCCATTTCCCAAATTAAGCAAAAAGCAGGCAACACTCACACAGGTAAATGATGAAAAATAAACTCAAATAAAGAGAAAGCTAGACTTTTCTAGAGAAATCAGGTCTTCCCCTTAGTGAATGTGAGCACCTGATCTGAAATCTACAAGGAAGATACTGAGGTCAACCTGCCCTGCAGCCAGCCTTTCCCTGCTTCTGGGAGCACCTCCCATGAGCCCTCAGAATACAGGAAGTCACAGCCCAGCAGACGCTTGCTAAAAGGATTAGTGTCTCTAAATCCCCTAAAATGTCATTCATATGATCTACTCAACAGAATCTTGCTTATGAATCTGTCCTAAAAAAGCAAATCTTAGCACAGTGAGCAGCGCTTGCCACACAAATGCGAGGACCCCAATTCAGACCCTCGGAGCCCAGGCACGGAGTCTGGAACCACAGTGCTCCAATGCGGCATGGAAGGTGGACACAGAATCCCAGGAGCTCCAGAAGAACTAGCACGTGTATGCGGTGTTTTCAAAGCCACTTTCTGATCTTCACATGTGTATTATGGTACACATACGCATGTACCCCCCTCATATACAAATGCACATACACTCTTTTTTCTGCATACATACACACACATGCACACATATACACACACACACTGAAAGATCTTTTAAGTCACCGATAAGTATAAAAGGTTTCTTGAGGGTTGGAGGTCAAGACTCGTTTTCATCTGAGAAAAATCTAAAAGCGTCTACAACAATGAGCTTACAATATTATCATTCTAATGGTATAATAGACTATATCGTAGCAATATAATGTAATTATCATATAATGGTATAGTATCATTATAATAGGTAAAAGGGCTGGAGAGATGGTTCAGGTAAACAGGAAAACCTGAGTTGCGATCCCTAGTATCCAACACATACGTAAAACAAAACGAAGCAAAACCCTCTGGGTACAACAAGTGCCTGCCATCCTAGTGATGTTGAAGGGGAGATCAGATGGTTCCTGGGGGATCCTAGCCAAACCCATTCAGTGAGAGACCCAGTCTCAAAGATAAGGTTCAAAGTTATTGAAGAAGAGACCCTGCATGGAGCTCGGCCCTCCGCACGTGCACCTGCACACACATGTGTACTTACATATAAACGTGGAATAATGACTGCTTGTAGTTTGAATTCCAACAAGACCATGAAGTAAGGATTCCCAGAGTCAGCTCACCAACCACTGGGCCCTGGGAGGAGGACCACACGGCACCCTGGCCCTGCCTTGCTCACCTACCACCCACTCTGCCCCTCTGATGTGGGACTGCCTTGAGTCCGAACCCAGAGTTTCAAGCAGAACTTGGCTGCCCAACCTTTATCAGAGACCTTTCTTGCAACAGATGGGAGTTAACATGAGTCTCACAGCTATATAATGTATAGAGAGTGAGAGACTTTGCTCACTCAGTCCTAAAGGATAGGATGTCTTTGGGGATCTATGTGAAAGAGGAGGTAGAGTGACAGATAGTGCCAAAGGTGATGGGTGGCTCCAAGGAAACAGCATCTTCCAGATACAAGAGTGTGTGTGTGTGTGTGTGTATGTGTGTGTGTGTGTATGTGTGTGTGAATGTGTGTTAGAGTGTGAGTGTGTATGTACATGTGTGTGTGTGTGTGTGTGAGCATGTGTGAGAATGTGTGTGAGTGTGTGTGTATGTGTGAGTGTATGAGAGTATGTATGAATGTACGTGTGTTAGAGTGTGAGTGTGTAAGTGTGTCGGATGCCGTGTGTGGCTATGAGTGAGAGTATGTGTGTGTATGAGTGTGAGCATGTGTGTGTGTGTGTGTGTGTGTGTGTGTGTGTGTGTGTGGGTGTGTGAGGTATGTGTGTGTGTGAATGTGTGTGTGTTGGAGGTGTGGTGTGTGTGTGTACATGTGTGGTGTGGTGTGTGAGCATGTGTGAGGTGGTGTGTGGTGTGTGTGTGTGTATGTGTGGTGTGTGGGGTATGTGTGGTGTGTGTGGTGTATGGAGTATGTGTGTGTATGTATGTGTGTGCTTTGAGAATGTGTGTGTGTGAGTGTATGTGAGTGTGAAAGTATGTGTGTGAGTACGTGTGTGAGAGTGGGTGTGTGAGCATGTATGAGAATGTGTGTATGTGAGCATGTGTGTGTATGTGTGTGAGTGTATGAGAGTATGTGAGTGTGTGTGAGTGTGTATGTATGTGTGTGAAAGTATGTGTATGAGTGTGTGTGTGAGTATGTATGTGTATGTATGTGTATGTATATGTGTGAGTGTATGAGAGTATGTGAGTGTGTGTGAGTGTGTATGTATGTGTGTGAAAGTATGTGTATGAGTGTGTGTGTGAGCCTGTGTGAGAGTATGTGAGCATGTGTGTGAGCATGTATGTGTATGTGTGTGAGTGTGTGTGTATGAGAGAGATTGTGAGTATATTTTTTTTTCTCTTAAGAAAGAAAAACTTATAGTTGGATAGGTAGAGGTGGTGGGGAATCTGGGAGGAGTTGGAGAAAAGAAACAATATGATCAGTGTATGTAATTCTCAAAAACTAAATTAATGTATTTTATAAGTATGTATCACACACATGCACACACACACTACGTTGTGATGTTCCTCCTCCATCTAATGAGCACTTACTGAATACCCACCGTGTGTCAGAGATATAGTATCTGGGGACAGAAATGTAAACAAGACAGAGTTCAATCCGAATGAGGCAGAAGGACAGACTGGAAACACACAGCTTCTGCCAGCTGGCAGTAAATGCTTTAGAGACATCATGGCAGTCAGTGAAGCAGCTGATCAAGGGGCGGTGGATGATGCATGGCCAACGGTAATGGAAGATCACCCTGAGGGGAAGTCATGTGAGTGAAGCCCTGGGAGGCCGTGTTGAGTGTGAGCAGGACGTTTCAGGCAGGGCTGTCAGCAAACCTGGGGACACATGGACAGACCAGTGAAGAATGTGCCCAGAAGGGCACTATGGTGTGGGGAGGTCAGAGACCAGATGGAACGTTTAGAAGAGGGTGGCCATTACACCAATCATTTTGATGGAAGCGCTATGAAACATGGGTGGCCATCGTGGCTTACACAGAGAGGGGGGAGAGAACCTGTGGGGCTTCCAGCAAGGTGGATGCAGAAGTAACCCAGACAGAGCAAACAAGAGTGCATCCAGTGGGGCATGGGGCATGGTGGTATGTCCATGTAATTCCAGTACTCAGAGGCTAAGGGACGTAAGCCATGAGCTCCAGGCCAACAGGGACAGCACAGTTAGACACTGTCTCAACAAAACAAAGTCATAAAACCTGTTAAAAATGAAATATCTGATCCCAGCCTGCCGTGGTGCCAGATGCCTTAATCCAAGCATTCCAGAGGCAGTGGCAGGTGAATCTCTGTGAGTTCAAGGCCAGAATGCTCTACGCAGTGAGTTCCATGACAGTCGGGGCCACATACAGACCCAACAACAACCAAAAAAGAGTCAAACAAACAAAATAAAAATGAGTTAATAGTCAAGCAAATTGTTAACATGCTGATTCCTTTTTCCACCTAGACACATAACTAGACTACATTTCCCAGCCTTCCTTGTGGTTTGGGAGACATCACATGATTAAGTTCTGGCCAATGGGTTGTTGGAAGAAATGAGGGCTTCTGCCAATGGCTGGACACACTCTGTTTGCATCACCATCTCTCTACTAAATGGAGAAAGGAATACATGATGCTTTGGAGAGGGAAACTTCACAGACAGTAAAAGGAATCCTTCCACTCCCAACCCCATAACCTGCTGCCCCTCCCAGATCAGAAGATCATCGTTCCCCCTGAAAACCAAAACTGAAGCAGCTGTGAGCCTGCCTTTCTATTCAGCACCTTATTGTTTGTTTTGTTTTGTGGCAATGACAGGGCTAAAGAGAAGGCTCAGCAGGAAGATGAGACTCAGAGCGGAGTCCGATCCCCGATCCCACAAGATGGCAGTAGAGAGCTGACTCCTGAGCTGTCCCCTGACCTCCACACACCGGCTTCAACAGGCACACATCGGCACGTGCTCATGCACACACAATAATTATTTTTAAAAAAAAAGTCAATGACATGTGCATGCAGCAGAGTATACAGGAAAGAAGCCACATACTGATGACTTCTGGCTAGTGGGTAATGTCTAATTTTACTTAGTTTTTCCTTTGAAACATAAACTATTTAAAAAACAAAAAAAGTTTGTAGCTCCCATAGTCAGCACCACAAGGAACAAAACGGGAGGGGAGGAGAGGGCGTGGCGGGGGGGAATCCAACTTTTACAAAAGTCTCAGCACAAACAAATGATAAAGAAAATGTTTAAAAAAGTAAGTCATGGGTCAAGGATCCATCCAGCTTGCTGCATTTCTAAAATGAATAAGCCCACTCTATCAAACAAACAAACAAACAAACAAACCCAGAGGCTTTTGTCCTGTTTTGTCACACAGATATAGCACTGCATTTTGGGATGAAATGAAATCTTAAACAGTAAGCAGCCAGCAGCTGGGAGATGGGGAGAGAGGAGGGCCTTTTATGGAACACTAACTATTTACAAGCAGATGTTGTAAGAAAGCTCGCTCGCTCGCTCGCTCGCTCGCTCTCTGAAGTTTAAGCGAAGAGTGCCGCACTATAAAAATCATTTTTAAACAGTAAAGATTTCTTATCTTTGTTTTCTCAAAGTGACTAGCCTAAATGCAGATAAGCAGAGGTCCTCACAGAGCACGGAAGCAGGTAAAGGTACGTGACTAATGGACCGCATGCCGTGGGCCGCAGGCTGAATGACTGTACTTTCTGAAGCATGTTATGACTTTCATAAAATCTACGCATGATATTTTGGTCCTTATTTATGACTTTAGTGGAATCAAATATTTGACTAAGGTGGCTGGCTCTGCACCGACAGTAAAAATATTACTCAAAGACAAGACTGCACAGAAAAAAGCAGTCAAGAGAAAAGGTCAGACCAAACCCAAGTTTCCATGTCTCTTCCTGTTATTAATCCCCTGTTCTGCGTGGCCATTATATAACAGGGGTGATCCCAGACACAATGCATGTGTGACTTTCCTGGGCATCGATGGCAAGCATCTTAGACGTTCTTAGACCACGTGTAAGTGGTACCATGTGATGTCCACCGATAAAGTCTTCGAAATACCTCATCTGTCCAAACCTCCTCCTGGCAAACAAAACAAAAGAAGCATCTCGAGTCTACCCCAAATTCCCGGTGCTGGGATCTGCCTTCCCCCCACGACTTTTCCCTTAGACATCGAGTACTTATCTACTAGTGTTATCTCTGACAGCAGCTGCTGCCTCTGAAAGAATGTGAGAGCCGAGCTGGGAAATCACCTTCTTTCATGGGGAACCAAGCGCTGACCCTGACCCGAGGTTTCACGCATACCAGCTGTCCACATGGATAAGGAAGTCCTAAGTCAGGGATCTCGCTATCTGGCTCGTTAGTCTCTTTATTATTTATGTATTTGTCTTCCCTACCCTATGGCCTATTCATAAATCCAGTCAGTACCTGTGACACTGGAGAGCCACCAGTGGACTAAAAGCTAGCACCACCGTTCTCCACCACAGCCTGCACACAGGGCATACAACTCTGCCTTTTTAGAAAGAGTAAGCTGACGTGTGGAAGCTGCCCTCTCAGTACCCAAGAGCTTATCATTATCTTTGTACCCCTCTCTCAAAGCTCAGACAAAATCGTGCGTCATGTATTTCTGGAAGACTTCTATGTTTTAAAGAACGGTTCCAGGTTCACAGCAAAAGTGAATGAAAGGTACAGAGGTCTCCTACAGGCTATCTACTTCCCTAGGATGCTCATGTACAGCCTACCCCGCCCCCAACCAAACTTCCTGCATCTCTGATGCCTGTTACCATCGATCCAATTGTGAAAGTGCATGCGGCCATGCAGGATCTCCAACCTCCATTAGCGTCCATGCTGAACAATGCATGGTCGATGTGTGTGCACAGACAAGTGCAGCCCTTCCTTATCTTCTAAATAGAATCCTTACTACCTCCTCCTCATATCACACACATTCCCATCATCTGTATCCTTCCCTTTTTGCCTCCTCGACCCTATCTCCTGCCCTCTAGGCCTTCGCCACTCTTCGCTTCCATGGTAGGTTTCAGGAACGTCTGTGCAACTTTTCCCTGGGTTCCCCACTCTGCCTGTCTAAGGTCACATCACATTCAACACATTCAAGGCACGGTACCAGCACTGAGGGGGCCACACACTGCTGAACGAACTCTGCCCTCCCACAACCGTGGAGCTAAATATGGGCACAGTTATCTTTCCCATGGGGGCGGCTAGAGGTGGAAAGGCTCAGAGCTAAGAAGAAAGATAAAGAATGGGCGTGGCCCAATGCCTGCACTACAGCCCCAGCTCAAAGAGTGACACCAAGTCCCAACTCACAGGATTGGCTCCTATGGCTGTCAGCCCATGATTACCAACACAGGACACACAGTCAAGTTCAGCCCCGCATCACTGTAACCAGTGACTGAAGAACATGGTACCTTAACACTGCAGGAACTGGAGGGCTCCATCCACCGAAAACCCCTTGATCCTGACCAGCAAACGGCCACTCTCACACCAAGTAGGTACAGCTAACAAGTAGGAGAAAGGAAGGGAATGTCTCTTCAGAGCAAGGCTGGCCTCTCATGGAACTGCCCAAGAGCACTCTGCCTTCAAACACTGTAGGAAACGTTTAAAACATGGCCGCCGATTCCTGGTGTTCTTCCCTTCGTTCTTCCCGATGCTACAGGACCCGAGCTGAGTAACTCTTTTCCAGTAGAACATACAGGATGGGACAGAATGTGACTTTTAAGAATAGGCCATGAGACACTCTGCCTTACCCTGCCACCTCACAAGGGGACAGAAGCAGCTACGGTGTTGGGAGAAGTTTGCATGGAGAGAAACCGAGGCCTCCTATCTAACAGCCATAAGACTGAGGTCGTGCTATATTTTGAATATGGAATGTTCCTCAAAAGCCAATGAGTAGATGCTAGGTTTGTCAGTAAATGGCAGTGCTGTGAGGTGAATGGATACTTAGGAGGTGGGGCCAGTTATCTTTGTTCACTACATATTCTCCTACAATGCACTATATCACCACAGGCCCAAAGCAATGGACTGAAACCTGCCAAACTGAGGACTACCTATCTACATATATATATATATAAATATATATATATACACATATATATGTATGTATATAATGTATTTGCATATATATCATATGTATATATTTCCTGTTTAGGAAATGTATATCTCAAGTTTTTGGTTACAGCAACAGGAAGCTAACATACTTAAAACCTAATCCTCAATTTCAGTCAGGTCTTCAATGTGACAATTGCTGCGGGGATCTGAACAAGCTCTTGTGGGAGGCAGGGAGGTAAAGAGGAGAAAGGCAGAGGGGATTAGAACTTAGAACGTGTCAGACGCACTGCTCTGTAGAATTCAGCAGCCTGAGAATGAGACCAGACCTGTCCAACTGCACAGTCAAGGGTCAGTGTTTCTTCTAAAAGTTTATAGACCTGAATGCTTGCAAGTTAATGGCTATAAAGCCTAGTGACAGTGCCATCTTCCTGCATGTATACATGTCAAAAAAAATCACTGTACACATATGAAGTTAACAGGTGTGACAAAGCCTGGGAAGATGGCTCCATAGGCACCCTGCCAAGCCTGACGACCCGAGTTCAATTCTTGGGGCCTATGTGGTAGCAGGAGAGAACCAAGCTGTCCTCTGACCTGCACATAGACACCATGGCGCATGCAGGCACACACAGTACATG
The DNA here is from genome assembly GCF_011064425.1 of Rattus rattus. NCBI lineage: Eukaryota > Metazoa > Chordata > Mammalia > Rodentia > Muridae > Rattus > Rattus rattus. The sequence goes on from NC_046168.1 coordinate 66,287,971, forward strand.
TAGTTTACAAGAAGAAGAGGATTGGAAAGTTGCTGTGTGAGTCCAGCAGAATACCCCAATAAGGTCACCACATTGCCTGCAGTATTCACAGAAAGAGGAATCAGGGAACAAAAAAAAACAGGTAAAAACCCCAGCTGGGGCCATTGGCCCTTTTATGAGAACTGTCAACATTCTGGAAAATTCTCAGAGGAAACAGACTGGCAGGAAGCTGGAATTGAAACTAAGTTGACTGAAAACTGTTGAGGGAAGAGTGAGATTGCCTCCAAGCTGCCTCTCGGGACCTCTGGCAAGAAAGGGAAGCTAAGCACACAGCATGCTCCAGGAGGAACCAAATACAAGACAAGGTGGTCTAGAAACTGTGTCCAGTGAGGGTCCACCGAGGCCACAGCCACAGCATCTGAGTCAGAAAAGCTGTGGCGGTGACCAGCAAATTCCCGCAGCACGGCTCTCAGCTATGACTAATCTTCCTGTTCATCCAGTGCTGGTATCACTGGGTCTGCAGTGAATCACATGGAGAACTCAATCCTCTTTGACCCATGACTTCAAAGTGCTCACGCGATAGTTCTCCCCACAAGGACAACAGCAGATACCTTTGTGTCTGGCTCTGAGTAAAGCAGAGACCTGGCATTCGAATGGTTAACCTGGGTCCCTGGCACATTTCTCTGTCTACATCATTCCAGCCATAAACTCCATCCCTTGAGAACAGGGAGCTTAGCGGGTAGGGTGAAAGCAAGGGGAAGGCTGAGGAGGGAGTGGGGGCCAGCCTCAGTGCTATGACAAGAAATATCCCCTCAATGTGTGTTAGCAAGAATGAAAGGCCTATGGCTGGGCAGACTGCTTAGAGGGTAAAAAACTTTACCATGCAGGTAAGAAGACCTGAGTTCGAATCTCTACAACTCAAGCAAACACCAGGTGCAGCAGTGAATGTCAGCCACCCTGGTGCTGCTACCATGAGATGTGAGGCAGAGAGAGGACAACCCCTAGATGCTTGCCTAGTGGTGTTCACAGCAGTGCCCGGCAGGGTACACTACCCTAAGCATGGCAGAAGGCAAAAACCAGTCTTCAAGGGAGATGTTCCTATGATCACTTACGGTACCAGGCACAAGTGTGCCTGAACACACACACACACACACACACACACACACACAACAACAATATAGATGGATATAGTGAGTGGCTACGTGGACAGACAGACGACAGCTCTAACCAATCCCAGTGTGGTAAAGACTTGTATTTCCACCAATTTAGGAAGCTGGGGCAGAAGGATTGCAAGTAAATGACCCCCTTAGTGAGACCTTGCTTCAAACTTAGAACATAAAAAGAGGGCTGCAGACACAGCTCGGAGCTACAGGGCCCGTCAATCATGGTACTCGGTTGGAGGATGCATGGTTAGAATACACAAGTATAGTATGGTCTGAATACCTGGTGTGTGCTCACTATACACCCCAAACAGAGAGCAAGCAAGTTCTTTCAGGTGGATGTGGAGTTTGGCAGTGACCCCAGCTGGAAACATTAAATCGTCACATGTCAGAAATCCACAGTGAGTCAGAGATGATGGGAGAGTAGAGGAGGCAGTCACCAAACAAGTCCATGGACATGCCAACTCAAATGTCTGCTTTCTTCGGTTAATTAAAAATTCTCTTTATCCAGACAGTTGGTCAAACTCCCTGTAAAAGGTTTTCAAAGGATCTTGCCTGTCAATGGTTCTTTTGTTCCGCCCCTCTAATCAGAAGACAGGAAACATTTTTAAGTTCCTCTGAGATCACTGAGAATCATCTTGTGTTTACAGTTCTAAAAATGACCGTAATAAACAACAGAACTGTGTTACAGTCCAAAGCCATTAGCTCAGGATCTAAATTTCTACATTTTTCATGGCAGAGGTAAGTGACCTCTTATAAAAATTGAGCCCTGGGGGTTTTGGTTGGAATGTGTAGTCTAAATAAAAAGGAACAGAGAAGGGGCCAGGGTCCCAAGGGCCCTCAGACGCCCCCAGGCCTCAGAGGTAAAACTCAACAGGAAGTAAGATTCTGGTTAGGGCAGCATACATGTAAGAGCTTTGGCCAAGTGTCGGATGTGGCCCTTCCACTGAGGAACTGCATACATGGGAAGACACAGAGGCAATGGCCAAGCATCCTCAGTGTGGTAAACTGCAGTTCAACACAGGCTGCCTGGTGCATACTCAGAGCAAGGCTTTAGCTTCAAGACTGGCACATCTACATAGCTCATTGCCGCTGCTTCCCAAGGACCACACTCCCCACTGCACAGGCCCGCGGGGTCATCTACTTCCTAGACTCCAGACAGCCGCCTGCTTCCACACCAGGCCCTATGCTGACCATGCGACATGACTGACAGCCCCCCTCCCCACCCTACAGAGAGTGCCCAAGTGGCCTACATTCGCATCACAGCTGCTCTCTGTTTCTTCAGTCGCATAGATAATCCTTGAATTTGTTCCTATAACTCCCTCATGTGCTGCTGGGTTCCTATTCAGAATGTAATTCCATCTTAGGGTGTGTTTGATTCCTCGTGGAGCACGGATCCACATATGAGCTACTCTGTGCTGATCCTCTGTGACCAGGAGGAAGACAAGTGGGGAAACCGAGTTTCAGGACCTGTTACCTGGATTTTCCCACTGGCTCTATGAAGTCATGCCCATAGTCACGGAGAGACCTCCATTGTTCTCTGCTGGATGACAGAGACAAGTACACATCTCAACCTTGCAGACCAAATGCTCTGATTCTGAAGATTATATCCACGTGCAACTGCAGGTGGCCATGCTTCTGCAAACCTGCAACAGAGCTCAGTTGCCTGCCTTAGGATGGTCGGCACAACTGCTCCTGTGTTTGAACAGCCTTTCTAGCCCTAGGCCAGTTAAGTCCTTCCATGACCCCATACCACACAACACTCTCCCAGCCCTTTCTTTTCAGGGCTTTCCAAAGAGCTCTTCCCCTGAAGATGACGCCCTCAGGAGCAGGGACCATAGAGCACATGCAACTTCTCATGGCCGGAGAGTCCTAAGGTGCCCTTCATGTGGCTCAACGCAAGATGGTCCTCCCAGATGCTGGCCAAGAACGGAGCACCTGAGAGTGCAGGGAAGTTGACTAGATGGTGCTGACGCAAAGGAAAGCAAGAGAGTGAACCACAAATAGTGAACATTAAAAAGGAGAGGAGTGGACAGCAGGGATGGCTCAGGGACACAGGGACCATCGAGCCTGAGCGTCTGAGTTGGATCCCAGGCATCCGAATGGTGGAAGGAGAACATTGAATACCACAGGTTATCCTCTGACTTCCAGATGGGCACCATAGCACATGTGCATGCACAGGCACACACACGTAGGAACACACACACACACGAACACACACACACGAACACACACACACACATGAACACACACACACACATGAACACACACACATGAACACACACACATGAACACACACACATGAACACACACACAAACACACACACATACACATCCATTTTAAAGAAAAAGATAACAGAGTTGGGGATATAATTCCGAAGGCAAAGTACCCACCCAGCACATATAAAATCCTGAGTTTGAGCCCAAGAGCCACCAGGAGGTAAAGGAAGAAGGAAGCAACCCTGAAAACGAACTCCTTTCCTGATGGGGGTTAACAGCTTTAGGAAGTGCTGCCAGCAGAGCAGGCAAGGACTTCCACCAGCCGGTTCACCCCTTCTCTGGACCAGATGATCACATAAAGTTACAGCCACAGCAGAATTAACGAGAGTTCCGCTGTGCCCAGGTGCCAGCTCCTACCCAAATTCTACTCATTAGAAATGCTAGCAGGGTCCTGGGTATCCCATTAGAAATGCTAGCAGGGACCTGTGACGAGATCCACCCAGCACAATGCTCAGAGATAGGAGAACACAGAAGGGGACCCCCAACAGCAGGCTAATACAATTCGAAGTGGATCTACAAACCGGGTGAGATATCAGCTGGCCACATCGGAATCCACAAGGCTCTCATCAGACTGGGTAATGGGCCAAGCAGCATAGGCTGGGCTCTGTGGTGCAATGGCTACACACTTCAGGGTGAAAGGCAGAAGACGCAAAGTGGGACACTTGTAGGATCTCGGGGGCTTTATGGTCTCAAGGTCTACATGACTGAGTGGCAGGACAGGGTAGCCTTTTGGATTGTTCCCAATCTAGACCAAGGGCTTTCATTTCAACTGCCCTGGCCTGCATGATGTTTAACACCTAGCAGCCATGATCTAAGATGAACTCTGTTGGTTTGGTATTCTGTTTTAATAGGGTGAGATGTATACACTAGAACCCAGCCAACCTTAGAAAGGATGACAGTGTTCTGTACATACAGGCGTGACTGACAGTCCAAAATAGACTGGCACATTAAAAAAGAGAGAGAGCCAGAACACTGTGTGAAGTCTGGCAGCCTTTATATAAGGAGAGGAGGGAGCAGCTACCACACAAATATTTGCTTGCAGGTTTCATAATGAAAACTTGGTAAGGGCATGAGAACCTGGTGACACTGGAAGATTCTGGGGTCAGAGGCAGAGAAGATTCCTCCCTATGTAGCCTCCTTGACTCTTTAAAATCAAAACCATCAAGTTATATTAAGAACTTAAAAATGTGTGTTGATTAGCCAGGATAGCCAATAACCAAAATAACAAAAGGTATTTTAAGGATAGTGTATGAGGGGGTGGAGTGATGTCTCCATAGCTAAGAGCACTTTGTTCTAAGAACCCAAGTGCATTTCCTAGTACTCACAGTAGTTCACAACCATCCACAACCCCAGGCCATACCATACCCTTCTTCGGATACTAGGACCAGGCATGACATGGTACTTGTACATACATGCAGGCAAAACACTCATGAATAAGCTTAGAAGGGCTGTTAAAAAATAGTGTACGAATGTTTAATCGTGGTTTAGGGAAGAAAGAAAAAGCAAGCATAATCCTTTTGCAGGAAAAGACCAGAACAGTGAGGTCATTTTCTGCTGGGAGTGGGGAGAAAGATGAACAGGGGAAACTGCAGAAAGCAGATGTGTTTCACAGTAGGGAGGGAACTTCTGGTCCTTACCAGAGTCCCACTGGGAACAGGTGGCCTCCGGGAATAGGCGATGACCCTAGTTTGTTCTAGCCAGAGAGTAAGGCTGACATCCCACCAGAGGCACCAACAGGGGCTGGAAATAAACCAGAGGGTCTCCGTGTCCATCCTCATTCCTGAATGTTGGCTCTTTCAGACTCAAATACGAGAAGCTAGACCTTCATCTCGGCAGGAAGTGTAGCATCACAGAGAACTTGACACGCGGAGTTGGGGCTTCTCCAAGAGAAAGCACAGGAACAATGAACACTCCCCACTACCTTCACAGTGCACACTTCATTCAAAAGCTTACACTTCTTCACCGTCTGTCTCCAATTAGCCTGAACATAGCAATGAAATACTAGTCTATGACTACAGCATTTGGAAGTCCTGTGCCTTACTTTTCTTATTCCAAAAATGATTTACAGTGCGGAGCCCACTCTGCCAAGATGTAAAAGCCTCTCAGGAAGAGTAAGACACTCGTGCTTCGCCGCTTCGTGATATAAACGTGACAAGACAGCCTAGGAGAGCAGTCCAGCCAGCTCCAGCCCTACGATGGACTATGACACCACATGGGAAAGCAGAATCACCACTAGGCAAGAGCGAGAAGACAACCCTGGCCTCGGGAAGCACTGCAGGGGGAACTGAGCCAACTTAAAAACACCGAGATGGCCCCAAGGCCCAATGTAATGGACCAAGAGAGCTGCAGGCTCCAGCCAAAGGCCAGCCAATACATGGCATGGCATGGCTCCTCGTCCAAGGCCAAAGACTCCCAAAGCTAACCCAGACTTTGAACAAATTCTTAATTCCTGCCTTCTTCTCTCTAGCCTGGCAAATGCATGATGGTTGCCTCTCGTCTAGAATGCTAGCCTGTTCAAAGTCACTAGCTTTGCCTTGGGGAAGAGGGTAGCCTGTGAGACTCAATGACTTCAAAGACGCATGCTTCTGTAACCTCATCTCCTTAAATGTGTGAGCCGCCACCATCAGACTACACTGAATGCGTCTGTCCACAGCCTGTGCAATGCAGCCTCACCATTTCATCCATGTCTTTACAGAGATGTACTCTTTCTTAACCACAAGGTAACATATTAACTAGGTAACTTTGGCTCCAAAACTCCTCTACTCCTTAACTTCTAAAACTTGCCTTGTGTTTCAACCGACACCTTGAAAATGGTGAAATAGAGGCTGGGAGGTGGTGGGATATGCATAATCAAGCACTTGGGAGTCAGAGGCAAGTGGTTACCTGTGACATGTCTAGTCTGCAGAGTGAGTTCCAGGACTGCCAAAGGCTGCAAACCCTTTCTTAAAAAACAAACAAAAACAACAAAAAAACATGAAACAAAAAATGGATAAGCGTGGCCAGTTTCCTCATAAAATACCTGCTATCTGAGATTTTGTCTATGTTCTAATTTGCAGGGTTTGGGCTTCTTGCTGTGTGTGTGTGTGTGTGTGTGTGTGTGTGTGTGTATTTGTGTATGCGTAGAGGTCAAGGGCATAGGATTCACCCTAGAGCTAGGCAGTTGTGAGTCTCCTGACTTTGGTCCTCTGCAAGAGCAGTTCCCACTCTTAACCATGAACCTCTTTCCAACCCCCTCTTAATTTCAAGTGTAAACTAAGTCAAGATGTCTATTTAGCTTTTATTTAAACTGCAAGACAGGATCTCTATTAGAGAACTTGTACAGGCACAGCCTCTAAATAGATGTGTTAGTGAGTCACAAAAACAAGGAAAAATAGATAATATCCACACAAAATAGGTGGGAAAAAATAATCAAAATCATGGCTTAAATCAATGATATAGAAACAAACAAACAACAAAGAGTTGGTTCATTCCAGAGACTCAGGGATGGTTCAACATATGCATATTAATAAACAGAGTCTACCACATAAACTGAAAGATAAAAACCACATAATAGGTTCATTAGATGCAGAAAAGGCCTTTGAGAAAATATAACAGCCCTTCATAATAAAAGTCCTGGAAAGAGCAGGGATACAAGGGAGATAGATATCTCATCATAATAAAGTTGATTTACAGCAAACCCACTGCCAACATCAACATAAATGGAGAGAAACTCAAAGCATTCAGGAACAAGACAAGGATGTCCACTCTCTCCTCACCTATTCAATATAGTACTTAATTAAGTCTTGTTAGAGCAACAAGACAACTGAAGGAGATCAAGGGGATCCAAATATGAAAGGAAGAATTCAAAATATCTTTATTTGCAGAGGATAAAATTTTATGCATCAAAGACTCTTAAGACTCCACCGTGAAAATTCTACAGCTGGTTGAACACTTTCTAACACACACACACACACACACACACACACACACGTAACCTGTACATAAATGCATATCCACATTCATTCATACACACTACTCTGAGTTCCCTTATGGCCCACTAGCAATAGAGCCACCCTTTGAACGGCCCAACCATGATGAATTCTGTAAATTCATACTGACTCCGGACCCTTGACCTTCTGCTTGGCAAACACTATTAAGTATCTTCTTTGCAACAGAAATGTGCTTTTCAGAAGGACTACCACTCACTGCTTGTGAAGCAGGCCATGATTCATGATCGAGAAACAAAGTGAGGATGCTAAGCTTTGACAAGGGAGATGAACAAACACTGAGGAGAAAGAAAACAGAAAGGTGGAGAAGAGCAAGGAAGGATGCTGGCTAAGGCTGGGCCACAATGTGCAACACTATCCAAGATTACTACCCTCGGCCCAGCTCCAGCGCCCTGGGCCAGTGAGACCCATGGACAGGCAAAGGTTAGGAATCTGTGAGGCAAGCACCTGAGGAATGTGTCTTTGAAACAGGAAGGGTTTCCAAAAGCCGAGTTATAAAATCTCTAAGAGGTCTATTAAAAATAAGATTCCAATCTCTCCGCCTCCTTGAGATGTGGCCTGGTCTCCCATTAAAGTCAAAGTTCAAAGTCCTTTTTCTATCTGGGGTATCAAGGATTATTTTCAGTCACATGGGGCGGGAGGGGGAGTGTGACAAGACCTCAGCAAATGGAGGGCACTTAGAACATCAGCCCTCCTCCAAGGATGGAAAAGTTCTCCTGCGAGGCTTTGGTTAACCACAGCCACCATGAGTAGCCAAGCAGTGTGCCCACCCCAAGACAGCTGCCAAAGCCCAAGAGCACCACAGAAGTTAGCACACCCCTCTCAGACAGCAACTCTCTTGTACCTTCTCTGCTCCTCAGCAAACATACAGTGGCCTCTAGCTTCCTGAGACCAAAATGCTTCTTGTCAGCCTAAGCCACTCATTAGTGCTTTTAATTTTCTACTTAAACCCTGGGAGCAAAAGTTTCGACCCAAAATGTACTATTTATCAAAACCAGACACACAGATGGCCCAGGCGGCGGTGTGAACAGCAGGTGAACGGAGATATTGACCCCAGAGAAGGTGCTATTCCTTAGGGACACAAAAAGATATCTTGGCCAGGTCCACTAAGATGCTCAATACACTATTTTAACAGGCAAATAAGGAGACATTATGATACTTCACAAAAAAAAGCCACCTCTTTCAAACATACTAGCAAGTCTCAATACTGAAAACTCCAAAAAGGCCTGGCCAGGTTGAACCACAGAGAACTCAACTGCTACCCACATAAATCGGTTCTCACTGCACACCTGATAAGTATTCAAAGATAACAGTTCCCCCTCCCCCACTGGTAAGGAAAAGAGATTCACAATTTTCACAGTGTTCGTGCCTTCCATTTCAATCCATTCATTTTCTCGATTTACTTCCCAAAGCAACACCGGCCTTTAGAACACCAGTCAGGCCCTTTCAGGGTTGCCCTGGCTCAATAAAGCTCACCACCTTGAGGTCTACACGAGATGCTTGGAGCAAAATAGAAGCTAAGGAAACTGCCTTGATGTTGTATTAATAGCTCAAAGACCTTGGCGTAGAGCTGTGGGCGTGGCTCTGTGACAGAACGGGAGAGTGCTTGCTTAGCAAGCCTGGATCCCCAGGCTTGATCCCCAGCACTGCAAAACTGTTTACAGGCGCTGAGGATAGAGCTGAATGTGTAAAGTGCTTTCTGTGTAACCAGAAGGACCTGAGTTGGAATCCCCATAAACCACATAGCTGTGGACAGTCGTGCAATAGTGGACATGGGAGAATCCCTGGACGTTCAGAGGCCAGCTAGTCTGGTGCAAGCGCAGCAAACCAGAAGCTCTATCTCCACTAGAGGACAAGACAAAGGCTGATACCTAACGTTGTCCTGACTTTCCTATGCATAGAGTGGCATACATGTAACACACACACACACACACACACACACACACACACACACACAGAGAGAGAGAGAGAGAGAGAGAGAGAGAGAGAGAGAGGATGCACTCCACACATACAGATTACACACTTATACCGAAGAGATTCTTAAGCGAATCCTGAGGTAATGTAAAAGTATTATAAGTGAGGGTGGGCTTATAGAGTTGTTAAATGCTGCATGCAGTGGGTGAGCCATTCTCCCCCATTGAGAAGACCCTTACCCAGCATCAGTGCTCTCTTGGAGATAAGATGGCTCCCACAGGAAAAAGTTCTATACAATGAAGGTGAAGGAAGCAGACAGTCGAGAGCATCCCTGTGTTCTGAAGCATCTACACAAGTCTTGACTGCAGCTTGGTAACTTCCCCGACGGTGGTGCCAAGGTCAAAGAACTGCAGTTCTAATTCTACCCCCAGGAGCAGTGCACGCTGGGTGCTCCTCTCTGAACCACGCCTGCCTTATTACCTGTAATTATCACATCCCAGGTGTCGAAAGAGCCTTCGACCTGGACGCCCAAGTTCAGACTCCCTGTCAAGATGGCCTCTTCCAAGTGCACTGACAGCAGAGTCAGAACAGTCCTGGGAAGACATCGGTTGCACACATCCCTCCTCCTTCGGTAAATGTTGGCAATACACTGTGTCGTAAAGGAACCCTTGGAATAGCCCGTCTTTACCTTGTGCAAAGTTTCTCCTCTGTCTCTCTCAGCCTATGCAAACACACACCTGGCAGTGGACCTTTCAGAAGAAAAAGGGTCAACACTGTTCCCAATCAGGACAAACAATCAATGTCCTCTTAAATGTGCGGCCATCCCTCTCCCAAGAGACATCCAGTCTCTCCAACCAGAAGCAATCAAACAATGCCAGACCTTAGAAAGCTTGCCGCCTTCTAAGGCGATTCAATGATCTTCTGTACACAGGTATATTCTCAAAAACAAAGTGTGAAATTAAGTTAGCGGCTAAACCAGTCCCCTCACGTCAGAAGATGGCTCAGCAGGTAAAAGTGCCTATCATTGAGCTTGATACGCTGAGTTAAATTTCCGGAGGCCAAATGTTAGAAGGAGGGAACCCACTTACACAAGCTGTCCTCTGTCTTACAAGCAACGTGGCACACCCATAGCCACATATGAATAAAAAATCTAAGGTGCCATTTTCTAAAACATTGCTAAAAATTCACCCTTGGACATGCTAACTCCCCCAGTATTCACAGTGTGACTGCACTTGGAGACAGGCCCTTTAAATAAAGAGATTAAATAAAGCAGAGGTCATTTAGATGCCACTAATTCAACGTGACTGGTGCCATTCTCAGAGGATATTTGGGCAGAGACACCAAAATCACACACACGGGTGGGGTGAGGGTAGGGTTGGCAGGGAGGGAGTTAGCCATCTGCTCTCTGAGAAGAAAGATCTTAGAGCAATGGTTCTCAACTTCCTTAATGCTATGACCCTTTAATACAGTTACTCATGTTGTAGGGACCCCCAACCATAAAATTATTTTGTTGCTATTTCATGACTGTAATTTTGCTACTGTTATGCACCATGATGTAAATATCAGATATGAAGGATATCTGATGTGCGACCCCCAAAGGGGTCACAACCCACAGGTCAAGAGCTGCTGCCTTGGAGAGGTGACCTGGCTGCAGAACTTTGAGAAGTTAATTCGTGTTAGGAGCCAACTAGCATGTGGTCTTTGTTTGTTGTAGAAAGAGAAAGGCATTGTAACAGTCACTGAGTGAATAAGCAAGGTGACAGTATATAACAGAACATTCTTCAGAGCCAAAACACTGTTGAGTCAGGGGAAAGACAGAGGTGAGTTCCTGGGTCCAACGCTCTTGGCCAGGAACAATTTGAGTAGCAACCTCCACTCAGACCTCAATTCTGTCTCAGGAGCATGGCCAGAACCCAGTAGGTTGATCATATATCAAAGGTGCCAGGAGTGGAGGGGTCTCAGAGGATGGGTAAAATTTGGCGCCAAAGGAAAACCACAAGAAAAGGAGATCACAGGCATTCTGACCCCACCAAGGGAGAACCAAACAGGACAAGTGGGCAGAGCTGTCAGGCCTGCAATAGACCATGAGCAAACATATTAATAATGCTTATGAGCTGGGCGGTGGTGGCCCAGGCCGTTAGTCCCAGCACTCACTAGAGAAGGAAGAGGCAGGCTGATCTCTGAGTCCAAGGCTAACCTGGTCTACAGAGTGAGTTTCCAGGACAACCAGTGCTACACAGAGAAACCCTGTCTCAAAAAAAAACAAAAAACCAGTAACAACAACAAACATGATTGCTACGGCCTCCATCCAAAATTAAAATCACATGTACTTTGATATTTCTGAAATGTGTGAACTCTAAAACCGTTAACACACTTCGGTACTTTCAAGGCAGCGTACGGTATTCACAACTATTAAAACAATCAGACAGCAGCATGCTGAGGCCTTCGAAGAGACCAATGCCTGCCTTGAGTTCAAAGGCTGCACGAAGTTGAGGCTGGACAGAGAGCTCAGACCTTTTTGACAGAGAGCTCAAGGCTTTTTGCAACTGGGGTAAGGGTGGGTGGGTTTACACCCCAAAAGGAAATCAGGGCACCGTATGAAGATGGCTTTTACTATCACAGTGGAGTGACATGCTACGGGCATCTGCTGGGTACAGGCTAGGATGTGTAGGACATACCCCCAGGCACAGGACAACTCTGTAAAAGAGAATGGTTCTTCCCAAACCACCAGTACTGCTACATCTAGGGGAGCTCCGGGCAGCACATACTCCCCATGGCAACCTTTCTCTGACTCTATTGTTTTATTTTTATAGTTTTGGACAGGGCCTGTGTTGAACTTTTTTTAAAGATTTATTTATTTATTTATTTATTTATTTATTTATTTATTTATTTATTTTATGTGAGTACACTGTTGATATCTTCAGACACACCAGAAGAGGGCATTGAATCCCATTACAGATGGTTGTGAGCCACCATGTGGATGCTGGGAATTGAACTCGGGACCTCTGGAAAATTAGCCTGCGAGCCCTGTTCTACCATTATTAATAATGAGATGCCAAGAACGAAGTATCAGACCAAATCCCTTGGTGTGACGGGCCAGTGACACACAGGAAGAGCCCACCATGAGCTGGCTGTCCTCTGCCTCTCCAGCTCCTCTACTGCATCATTATTCCCAAATGGCCCCCATGACTTCTGCAGGTCTTCATGTGCCTGGGAGCCTGCCGGTGCCTTCCTCAAATGCTTTCCACCTCATTGTCTGAGAGTCTCTTGGTGAACATGGAGGATTCTAGGCCGTCTGGCCCCCGTATGCCCCAGGGATCTTCCTGTTTCTTCCTCCTAAATTCTGGGATGACAGGTATCTGGGCTTTGTTTTACGAGGGTTCTGGGAAGATTGAACCAAGTCCCCTTGCTTGTACAGCAAGACTTTAACAACTGGGTCATCTTCTCAGCTACTTGATGACAGCCAAAGCCTGGCTCTGAGGAAGGCCTGGGGGGGGGGTCCCAAGCCCACACCCTGGAACTTTCCCCATAGCAACCAAATCAATCATCCTGTCTTTACCAGCAGCCACTCACGATCACGGCACCCATCCCATCTTCGCAAGTGACTGGTCCAGACCTCCAGACATCTGCACCCACCCTGAACCCCCATCCACACCGACACTGAACTTGGGCACCTTCCCCGAGCTCTCTGTCTCTGAACACCTCACTCCAGGGTCCTATGTTAATCAGGCTTCTCTGCCTGCCCATCCAACAGCTAGCAAGAGCCAAGCACGTACCCACCAAAGGCGCCATAACTGAACACTTTCCCGTCATCTCAGAGTAACCCTCTGTGTGTGCCTCCGCCCCGCCCCGCCCCACCCCGCCCCAAGCGGAGAAAATCGATGCTGGCACTGCAGGCAGGATGCTGGGTTCTTAGAACAAGCTGGGAACCACCTTCCCAGCTCCGGCTCTTTAAAAATTATGCTTAGGGTTTTGATGTACATTCACTGGGCATAGAGATGAGTGTCATAAGAACAATGTCATACAAGTTCATCATATACTTTGACTATATTCCCTGTTTCCTCCTCTGCTTCCTCCCCTGCTTCCTCCTCTCTTTCCTCCTATTTCCTCCTCCTTCACTAGTCTGCCTCCTCTCTGTCCCCTCATCCTCTTCTCATCTAAACAATCTCACTCTACTTAGAAGTCCCAAATACAAATATACTCGTCTCGTATATAAAAATCTAGGATCTGTGAGTGACCAAAACCATGTAATATTTGCCAGTCTAGCTCAACCCAACGTTATCCATTTTCTCTGTAAATAACAATTCGTGGTTTCCCCCCACTATTCTCTGTCCTCTTCCTCTCTCCTCCTTCCCACCTCTGCCTATGTAAATGATTATGGATAAAGGTCAGGACAAGTAAGTGGGGGGAAGTCCCTGCCTTTCCCAGCCGGCTAGGTGGCCTTTAAGCTTGCAGAGATCCTCCTGTCTCTGCTTCCTTCCCATCTCACTGTGGGAGTGAAAGCATTACAGATGCTTGCTACCATGTCTGATGGATCTCGGGCAATCCAAAGTCAGGCACTCATGCTTGCATAGCAAAGGCTTTATCTACTGAGCCATCTGCCCAGATCAATTTCGTTTTTCTTTATGGCTGGATAAAATTCCACTGTGACCATATTTTCTTCATGCCGCCATCTGCTGCCACCGGCACGGCTTGGTTTTTTTTGTGACTGGAGCTGCAGTCAACATGGACGTGCGAGTGTCTCTGTAGCTATGCGCACTTCATCTTTTCAGACCGTCAGTCAGTCCGTTACCCCATTCAATGATTAGTCTGCTTAGCTCCTCAGCCCTGATCCCAAAGTACAACTGTCTCCATTTGTGTCTCTGAGAAACAATGGCAAGTTTACCGATAAATGCAATAAACAATAAGACGCTTTTCTAAACTGGACTGCTCTGGCTAGCCTTACCTCAACTTCATACACAAAATAGAATTATCTGAAAGGAGAAAACCTCAACGGAGAAAACGCCTCCGTAAGATCTGCCTATAAGGCTTTTTTTAAAAATTATTTAATTGGATGGAGCAGCCCGTTGTGGGTGGTGCCATCACTGGGCTAGCTGTCCTGGGTTCTAAGAAAGCAGGCTGAGCAAGCCAGGAGAAGCAAGGCAGTAAGCAGCACCCCTCCATGGCCTCTGCATCAGCTCCCGCCTCCAGGTTTCTGTCCTGTGTGAGTTCCTGTCCTGACTTCCTTCAAGATGATCAGTGATACAGAAGTGTAAGTCGAATAAACCCTTTCCTTCCCAACTTGCTTTTTTGGTCACGGTGTTTTGTCATAGCAGTAAAAACCTTACCTAAAACAGCACAATATTAACTACCAGTAAAAAGAATAAAACCACTCAGAACTGGTGATCGTGCTGGGGCAGGAATTTGGAGGAAAATTGATGTGGCATTTCAAACAATGTGGCTAAATCTATGCGGAGCCCAGAGGGAGAGATTCAGACAGTGCTTCTCGAAGCCTCTCCCACGAAGCATCAGACAAATGAGCAGATACACTTACGAGAATTTCATTAAGGAGAAAGACTCCCTCTTTAGCTATACGTCCAACAGTATTAGAAAACTCAATTGCAGTAACGACCATCACCCTGACAATCACCAGGTACTGTCATCTAGGATATAGTGACCACGCTCTGCCATTTTGCCAGTTAACCCTTAAAACTCAGTGGACTTTCCAAAAGAGGAGAAGGCTGTCTGAGTCATTAAATGTCAAGTGCGGCTGACATTGATCAGCAGCTACCACCAGATTTTGCCCATGTAAAAACAATGCAGAGCACACACATCGATGCCCGAGACGTGTAGTTCATAGCGGAACCTGCCTTCAGACTTACCACTTAAGGACAACGTAGTGAGTGAATAAGGCTCAGCAATCTACCTGGGGAGACGGCGCGGCCATACTAGAGGAAGCATGTCACTGGGGGTATACTTCGAGAGCTCATAGCCTCACCCCACTTCCAGTTTGCTATCTCTGCTTTATGATTTCAGTTAAAAATGCATGCCTGCAGCCATGTAGTTCTTCAAGTTATGGACTTAATCCTCTGGCCCTATAAGCCCAAGTAAACTCTTCCATAAGTCACTTTTAGTCACGGTATTTTATCCCAGCGACAGGAAAGAAACCAGTACAGATGACACGTAGTACGGGCATTCTTTTTTTCACCGTGTCTCAACTCCAAATCCTCCCTGGCCTGTCTATCAACTGCCCAATGGTGGTAGACGTGTCCTGCTCACACCTTGTAGCCCACATGAGGTCAAGGGCAGCTATGGGCGAAGCCCAACCCGAGGTCACAGACTCTTGAGTTGCTTAAAACATTTTGGAGGTCCTTTGCAATTGTTCTAGGACCATGACTGCCAGTGCTCAAGGATACTCATGCTATAGAGGACAGCATCATGTTGCCGTGTCAAAAAGGTCCAACACCAAAAGCAAACAAAAAGGATGGATTGGGCTTGATAGAATTGGTATTTTGTTTTAGAGAAATGAAAGGGGTGAATACCTATGCAAATCTTTATAGGGCCAGGAGCAGATAGTAGCCAGCCTACTCCATCAGGCTTCATTGTTAACCATCAAACACACCTCTCTGATACCAAACACAGGGCAAGCAAGGGCCACCCGAATTCACATGGACGTATATCTCCTGCTGAGCGCTCTCTAAGGCTAGCACATTTTGCTAACTTATTAGCTAACTTATTTGCTAACTCTGTTAGCTTATTTGCCCTTTTTAAGGGGACAGGAGTTAAATTCTCATTTCCAAATTCTTCCAATTGAAGTCTAAGTGTTCCTTAAACTCGGCTACTAAAATGGAAAGTAAAAAAAGCAACTTCCGTAAGCCAATAAGAAATACAGTAAAGGTAGTGCTTCTACAAAACACAATAGGAGGGAGCATTCCAGAAACTTCTTTTGCACAGTTTGAGTTCCAAACTCTGTCCTTCAGCAAACCTCCATATTTGGAATATCTGTGAACCCGTGTGCCAACCTCTGAGATGTCACAGGAATCTCTGACCATGCCAGCTCACCAAACCCCTCAACAGGAAGATACAGAGACTCCTAAGGCCATCACCTTTTCAAATATTTATATCAGCTCTATTTAAACCAAATGGGGTAAGATAGGTGAAGCACATAAGAGATGTGGCTAGATCAGACATATGTGTACATCTGTAAATATTGTATACATGTCTAAATACATAAGCAGGCACACTATACACACCATGGACATATTCATGGGCGTCAATATGTATCGCATACACAAAAGCAGACCCAGAACCAGCTTTTAAAAGGCAATAGACTGCCTTGATGCCTTTGCTCGCTTGTTTCTTGAAACAAGATCCTGTGACGCTAGGATTCCAGGGACGTGCCACCACGCTAGACTTCCAGAACTGCTTCACAGTAACTGTGCTATTTGTACAACAGGGTCAGAAACTCTGGCTCAGAGAAAAGAACATTCCCATCAGCAATTATCGCCAAAACAGTATGATTTAAGCACTTTATTCAAAAGACCAAACGAACAAATCACCTTTAAAAGAAAGCTTCAATATCTCACATTGTCATTTGCCTTTGCCAATGTATCAGTAGAATTTGGTACTGTTTTATTACATAGCTCAAAATGCCTTAAAAAAAAAAAAAAAAAAGCCCTCCCAACTACTCTGCTGGACTCTGTGACACAAACGAAGGGGTCCTATGTTCCCCAATCCGAATGATTTATTATTATTTTATGTGTGAAACAGGGTCTCAAGTAGCTCGGGCTCGTTCTGAACTTGCTTTGCTGTCAAGAATTACCCAGAACTTCTGATCCTCCCACTCACTTCCTAAATGGAGGCATTATAGGTGTGTGCTACCCCGTCAGCTTCTACGTGACACTGAGGATCAAAAGGAGGGCTTCCTGTAGGCTAGACAGACATACACCAACTGAGCCACACTCCCAGCCCTCACGCTGTTTCTCCCACTTTTAAAGCACTTTCTCCTTCCCCTGCCAGGTGACGGACAACATAATCAGGGAGGGCCATCGCCAATCCTGCTAACACTACCTTCTCGTCATAGCTAGCATGGACCGAAGCAGCGTCCGTGACAAACTTGGTTGCTATGATACGCTGGCTGAGCTCAGGCACATCTTCCACCTCTGCTTGTCCAGGAGTCCATTCTCCCAAATTTGTCAGAACTGAAGCTCAGAGAAGGTCACCCAAAGGCCGAAAGGTGGTAGGTTTGCTAGGAAACTAGGTCTCTACCCAAGTCTGTCAACCCACAAAGCCACTCTCCAGCCATCGCTCTCATCAGAGCCACATTATTGATAATCACATGACAGTCACCTGGACCAGATGACATTCTCAATACTTCCTTTTTAAAGCCGCTGGTGATCTCGGAAAAGCAAGCAGCCATTCAAAGCCAGGGCCTGGACACCTGTTTTCCCTCTTGTAAAGACCCCAGAATGGGGCAGGCCAGGCCAACACAAAAGGCTGCAGTGAGCAGCACGACTCTGTGGCAAAAAGGACAGATTATGCCAGACGGGCATCCCTGCACAGAGAGAACTATGGAGAATGCACCACTAAAAATGGAAAGGAACAGACAAATGGATCCATTGATTTCTACACAAAGAAGCCATCTGATTGGAATTTTCATAGCAGACAGCACCAATGCAGCTCTGTGACGGGACAAGGGAACAGACTGAATCTCCTCCTTCTGATGGCTCTTTGTGAGAGAACAGTGGGATCCGGAATTGTGATGCTAATCGAGTAGCAAATTCAGCCACCAAAACTTGAGAAGCCCTTGATTTCGCAATAGAACCTTCCACTTGTCTCCCGGTGGCAAATTTCCTCACGGCAGCTGGAAGACCACACACTCTGACCCTAGCTGGTCCAGAGCCCTCTGGAGCTGAGTACCGGTATAACAGCGCTCCAGCAATCTTCAGATGCTCCAATCCTAATGCAGGCCTAATCTCTCCCCAGGATGATCTACATGGCCTCCTAACTGCTCCCTGCCTCTGTTCTTGACCTTGCTCAGTACAGTGAACACGGAACCAACATTTACTAGCAAGACAAACTATAAATATAAGTAGAATTTTTTTTCCTTTTTTATCACTTTTATTTTTTTTTTTTACAATCCAGTCTCCCCGTCTCTCCCACCCCATCTGCCCTCCCACGGTTCCTCATCCCATCCCTTCTCTCTGGTCTCCAGGTCTCCAAGAGGACGTTCCCCCCTATCCAGACCAGACCTCCCCACTCCCTGGGGCCACAAGTCTCTCCAGGGTTAAGCACAAGGGTTAGGCACAAGGGTTAGGCACAAGGGTTAGGTGCGAGGGTTAGGTGTGAGGGTTAGGCAAATCTCCCACTGAGGCCAGACACCCTCATGTAAGTAGAAATTTTATACCTTGGCCTTAACCAAACCTGCACAGTTCATCAACCTCTCAGCTAGAACCACTCCTGCCCACACCACTGATGTCCCACGCCTAACTGCGGCCACAGACCGAAATCGGCAGTTCAGCTGTGGTTTCCTGTCCACCCCTGGCCCCTTACTCCCGAGCCCCCAGCTTTTGAAAGGAACAAGCTGACAGATGAGTGTGCACAGCTGTCCCAAAGCTGGACTCCTCCAGCCCAGCTGCTTCACCCAATCAGAGGCTCCACCAAAATGCAGACTGGCTACATCGATCATTAAGCAATGCAGAAACCATCCTCTCCTCCGGCCCCCGAGAAACCAGAACAACGGTTTCTCACTCTGTGCCTGCTCTTTATGTGGTGGGTGTTTGTTTGAGACGGGGACTCATGCAATTCAGGCTGGCCTCAAACTCACTCAGTAGCTGAGAAATGACCTTGAACTTCTGACCTTCCTGCCGCCACCTCTCGGACCTGGGATCCCAGGCCCGTGGCCGCCACACCAGTGCAGAAGGTACTGGCAATCAAAACCCAGCTGCTGTTTATCTGTCTTAGACAAGGACCCTACCAGCTGAGCTACACTCCCAGCTCCCTCTTTCCTGTTCTTTTTGCTTATTTCTCAGAGACTTGGGTTGCTTTAATTTTTTGTTTTTCTGATTATAACGATTACCACTGGTGGGGGGGGGAGGAGAAGGAGGAGAAGGTGAAGAGGAGGAGGACAAGAAGGAGAAGAGAAGAGGAGGAGAGGAAGAAGGAAGAAGGGAAAAAAGAGTTACAAAGAAGAACAAGAGGGAGGGGGGGGGGAGGAGGAGGAAGAAGGGAGAGGGGAGGAGGAGGAGGAGGAAGAGGAGGAGGAGGAGAATAAGAGGAAGAGGAGGAAGAGGAGGAGGAGGAAGGGGGGGGAGGAGGAGGAGGAGGAGGAGGGAGGAGGAGGAGGAGAATAAGAGGGAAGAGGAGGAAGAGGAGGAGGAGGAAGGGGGAGGGGGAGGAGGAGGTGGAGGTGGGGGAGGAGGTGGTGGAGGAGGAGGAGGTGGAGGAGGAGGAGGAGGAGGAGGAGGAGGAGGAGGAGGAGGAGAAAACTTAATCAAGAAAATGTCCCTACAGGACTAGCCTGTGGGTAAGTCTAAAGGACATATTTTTTAATTGATGATAACCGGGAAGGGCCCATCCCACTGTGGGTAGTGCCACACCTAAGCAGGTTGTCCTAGGGTGTATAAGAAGACAAACTGAGCAAGCCCGAAGCAAGCAAGTACACGGCGTTCCACTGCGACCTCTGCTTCAGTCCCATTCCTGCCTCCAGGTTTTCCTGGATGACGGACTTGGAAGCTGTGAGGTGAAGTAAACTCTTTCTTCCCCAAGTTTCTCTGGTCATGATGTTTTTGTCACAGCAACAGAAACTCAAACTAAGCAGGCAAGCCCAGAACATGTGCAGTCAGCCAGGGGACACTGTCTAGAGCAAACATGGAAAGTGGTATAAAAAGATTTCACAAATGCAGAGACATAGAACACCAGGGATGAGTGTTACAAATAATCACAAACCTCGAAGAGGCAGAGTGGGGCAAGGA
The DNA here is from genome assembly GCF_011064425.1 of Rattus rattus. Lineage (NCBI taxonomy): Eukaryota > Metazoa > Chordata > Mammalia > Rodentia > Muridae > Rattus > Rattus rattus. The sequence continues at coordinate 66,308,242 of NC_046168.1, forward strand.
AAGTTCCTGGGGCATCTGCGCCTAGCCATGGGCGTGTTCCCAAAGTCGGAACAAGGTGGATGCAAAAAACCAAACCGCAGGTACTGACTGCGAACAGTACCTGATGCGGTGGGGGACAGGTGAGGGTGACCTGCTGAAGATGATAATAGGGAAACTGACGAAGTAGCAGCAAAACCATGTTCTGTGGATTTGGAGGTAAAGGAGGAAGAGTCGTCACAGTGACGGAAGTGGCAGCCTTTAAGAAGTGAGGAGGGAGGCCCGACTGGACTCGGAGGCTTTTCTCCCCACTCTCAGAGATCCAAGCTTCTCTTCCCAGACACTAAACCCACTTCCCACTGATGCTGACGGCCTGCCTCCTCCTCACAGAGCCCCACCCCACACTATCCCAGCAAGTCCTGCTGGTCACGGACAGAACTCCTTCCCTGCCCTTTGATATGGAACATACAACACGGGACATATGACACGGTGTGTTACCTAATGCCACAGGAATAAGTGAAGAAGCTGTATATCATGGCCGTCAGGACCATGGACACATTTCTCCTCGGAGGAAAACCAGAATGCACTTCCAGACTTGAAGGGCACTGAACCCACTGAGGCAGTGCTGTCTGCTTCTTGAAATCCAGGAAGTGTTGCTAAATCACACTTCCATACTAATTATGTCTCCAGTCTAGGGCAAGAGAGGTGGAGTTTAACGGTAGAGTATTTGCCTAGCGTGCACAAGGCCCTGAATTTGGATCTAGTTGTACGCACACACACCTTACACAAACACCACACATCACACCACACACACACACACACACACACTAACACACACACACACATACACACACACACACACACACACATACACACACACACACACACACTCACACACACACTAACACACACAAACACACACACACAAACACACACTAACACACATACACTAACACACACACTAACATACACACACAAACACACACAACCACATACACACACACACATTTTTGACAAATTGTCCATCATATATTCCTCTGTTTATGTAACATATAGATATAATATATTATTGCCATCCTTTTATATTTATCTACATAAACATATAACAGCAGGTACCAAAACGTCAAAAGAAAGTATAAATGCGAAAGTGCTGAGTAACGGTACATACATTTTTGCTAATTAATGTCCAGTGATGGTTGGCCCCTTGTGAAATGGCATGTTTAGTTCTGAGCTATCTACTTTGAAGGAATCAAAATATAAAAAATGTGCCCAGAGACAAGTCCTAGACAGTGCTGTATCTAAATCGCCTGTCCTCACAGTCCACAAACCTCAATGCCTTACTTTCTTGGAATTCACAGGTCCTGCCAGAGCGTGGGTCTCGATCCCTCTGGAGATGGAGTGGTCACCTAAGACCGTTGGAAATAGCAGATATTTACCTTCCGGGTCATACCAGCAGCAGAATTACAGTTAAGAAGTAGCAATGAATATGACTTTATGGTTGGGGGTCACCACATGAGGGGCTGTATTAAAGGGTCGCAGTGTTCTGAAGGTTGAAGATCACTGCTCTAGAGTGTGCTGCTTTCGCTTTTCATTGGCTGTTAAGCCTGCAAAACTTCCTCTGTCCTGTCTTCCTTCCTCAACTTTTCCCCTCACTACTTCTCAAAGCACTGCAGTGCAGGTCTTCCCGGCGCACAACCGGCCGCAGCTGGAAATTAGTTACCAGGCTTCTTGCTTCCTCAGTCCCCTGCGTCCTGCCTGGCAAACGGAATTCAATTTTTGAAGACATTGATGGCAACCTTTTATGCATCTGTGACTCATTGCAAATCCGCTCCAACTCTGGGAGTAGAGCTCTTGGCCAACAGACGCCACGTACAGCCACCCGAGCAAGCAGATAGTGTGCGATAAATACTTTTATCTGCAGATAAATCCAGAAGACATTATCTCCACCCAGTGGCAGAACAGGCTCAGAGAGTCTTACTGGAGACTCCACTTTCTCTGCTAGCGCAGAAGGGATCTCCCTGAAGCGCTTGATTTTCAGGCTGACTAAAGATGGGCAACTCTTCCCAGAGAGAGCTATTAATATCCACCATAATAAATATGAACCACCCTCGGCGTGACATTTGTCACCTTCATTTTTTCTTTCTTTTTTTTACCTCTAGTCACAAAGAGTTTCAAACTGAGTTTACATTTTAATCCTCTCTTCATTCTTTAGAAGGTAAACAGGCTACTGGGTCTGGCAGGGGAGCCATGCACACTAAATTAGCCACAGGTGGGAGCGGCTTTCTGGACAACAGCAAGGGACATTGACACCATGGTGTAGAGAAAATCCAGGCTCTTCAGGAAGTGCACACAGTGACTCTCTTAACCCGGGAGCATCTCGCATGTGACGCTTCCGTTCTTTCCACACTTCATCTGACTCATCGACTTTATTCTCATTAAACGTGTGACTCAAAAACCAAACCAAACAATCCCACAAGTCAAGGGCTGAGGAATATTCCAGGCCACGCACTAGGAATGTCAATGAAGCAAACCTCGTGCGTTAATGCCGCAGAAAAGCCAAGTAGCAGTGCGGAACTTACTAGAAAGAGGTTGGCTGGCTGTGTCCAAGTAGGCCAGAGGTCAGGCTCTTCAAAAAGCTGGAGAACAGAACCTGGGATCTCACAGTCTATGCTAACACAGCTTCGAGAAAGACAAAGTGTTTTTTATCGCTCATTATGGTCGGGCAGCCTTTGTACCAACACAAATTTTATAGTCAGAAGAGCGATCAGACAAAGAGGGGAGGCACAGACACAGTAGGGACCGCACTGTTGGCTCTTAAGAGGCATAAACAAGCTCTTGACAAACTGTAGCCTGAAGGGAGGACTCCCCGCTAGACAAGAGTGCATCGCCAACGCTAGGGCTGCTGGAGAGCTCAGAACGGAGCTAATGCTGCTTTCTTTTTACCCCTGTTCTCTGCTCTAAAGGAACGGGCACTCGTCCCTTACCATCCTCTATCTCAGTGGTCTACACTTCAGTAAACAAGTAGGGATCCTACCCAATGCCTTCAGAAATACAGAAGCAGGCGACTCCGGGTAAAGCCTGGTAAAGAGATGTAGCTGTGCTGGGAGATTCCTTGTCAGGCACGCAGGGAACCCCGAGTTTGAGCCGTGGCGCTCCATAAATTAGGAATGATGGAGACGGCCTGGGAAGAGCTATTCGCAGCTACACAGAGTTCAAGGCCAGTCTTGGGTACATGAAACCTTGCCCACCACCCTCAACAACCATTTTTTTTTTTTTACAAAAAGAGAGAAAGACGTTCTGACCTTTAGGGAGAAAGCGTGTGTGTGTGTGTGTGTGTGTGTGTGTGTGTGTGTGTGTGTGCGTGTGTGTGTGATGTGTGTACGTGACACGTGTGTTCACTTGTTCCTGTATGTATAGATGCAGAAGCCATGATGCATGTGTTGGCCATCACCTTCCACCGTGTGAGACAGAGTCTCTCGTTCCTGGCTGTGCACACTGCTGGCCCTCCAGCTCTGGAGAACTCTCTTCTTCCCATCTCCTGTTTCTCTGTGGAACACTAGGAGCGTGGAAGCATTTAACCTGTGCGCTAGGATCAAACACAAGTCCTCGTGTTCCTGCAACTGCTTATCCTCCGAGCCACCTTCCTGGACCCGAATTCTGACATATTCTCCGAAGGAAACAGAATTGCTTGAACTGATGGATCCTAATAATAGCCAAACTAAAACCATAAAAGCCCCAAAGCCCACTCCTTTGTATCTGACACCTGCATCCCCAAATTGGGAAGGGGAAATGGGCTGGGTGGGGGTGGGGCCTTGACATCCAATCCAGGCTGTGTCATGAGGGTTATGTAAATTTGGACACTGGCTAGTGAAGAGCAAAGCACTTGCTTGTGAGCCGCTCATGGTTACCGATAACAACCTTAATTACGGTGATCTAACTCACGCACAGGACAAAAGTAAGATTATGGAATTGTGGGAGTTAGGATAACAGGGAAAGTAAGGACAGGTGTGGTAGGAGGTCAAGGTCATCGATCCGAGGCCAGCCTGTGCTGTAAGAAACTCTCTAAAAATGGTAATAAGAATAGAGAGGTGCAGGAGCTCAACTCCATATCTGGTACACAGTTATGCTCCCCACAGAGCCATCGTCAGTGCACTCTATGATCTGAACTAAGAAGATCTGGGTTCAAGATTCACATCAGCCAGCTGAATTCGGGGCAGTAAGAATACATTCCTTAGCCGGGTGTGGTGGCACACGCTTTTTAGCCCAGTACTTGGGAGGCAGGGGCAATGGGATCTTTGAGTTCAAAGGCCAGCCTGGTCTATAGAGCCTGTTCCAGGACAGCCAGGGCTACACAGAGAAACCCTGTCTTGATAAACAAACAAACTATTCTTTTTGTTTTGAAATTCCTGAGTCCCAACTCTATAAAGGGGAGGTGGTATTACTTTCCAGGGCAAGGTTCAGTAGGGGCCACAGAGAACCTTCTAACTTCTGTACTGTGCAAATATGAAAGGTGAAACAGGCACAGAAGTTTTCAAGGAGGAGAGCCCACCCACCCAAGTAAAACCAAGGGAAACATTTATTTAAGCATAGAAAACCATCAGCAGAGGCAGAGCACAGGGAATAAAACCCTTCTTCCCAGCTGTTCTGACTGTCCCTTCCGGGTGTTCACCTAAGGTGTCCTGAGTCCCTGCTGGCTCTTCAAGCCAATATTAACGGCTGAGGTGTGAGCTGCTCACTTAATCCTAGCCTCCTGACTTGTGGGCGCCTAAGCCTCCGGCCACAGTCGCTGCAGGCTTTCCATCTTCCGTCTCCCAACTTGGTTCTGCTCATTTGCCGTAAACAAAACCTTTCAGCTTTTATGAGCTCAAACTTAACAAACAGAGCTTGCAGCCCTGTCAGAAAAATAATAAACAATGACTAAAAGGGGGGGGAAGCAGGAAACAATACTGACTAGTGAGTCCAAGCCTGTATAGGCCCAAACGTCTCTCAGCTTAGAAGGCCCCGCACAGGTAAGGGCACCACAGCTGCTGGGCACTGTTCCCCGTGACTCCTTAGTTTCCAACCCTGAGACTGTTATTATGGCCCCTTACACACAAGGACCCCAGAGTAGGTGACAGGATAATTAGCCTGCTAAAAGCATGCCCAGAGCGATGTAATCATACCCTGCCTGACACGAGAAGCTTCAAAAGCTAAGGCTAAGCCAGGGTACCTTCTGCTATATACCAACCAAACCTCAGAACTGCTTTAATCTGTGTGGTTGAGACAAGGGGCTGGCTATATGGGAGGCGAGGGAGAGTACAGGGGTGCTGCTCAAACTTGATATCCTCCTGCCTCCGATTTCCAACGGCTAGGGTTACAGATACTCTCAAGCACACTCAGCGATGTCTAACTCTTCTGTAGAACTTCTTGTGGAGCTAAATTCAGCACAGCAAAAGGAATTTAATCATTCTAACGCAACATCCATGGCAGTCACTCCTCTGTGGCAGACCTCTGGTGTAAGTTATCCCAAAGACGTCCCATTGATGGTTCCTTCAAGTCCCACTCCAACGACTGTCAAAAAACACCACTACAAAACCTTATAACTCGTGTGTGTGTGTGTGAGTGTGTGTGTGTGTGTGTGTGTGTGTGTGTGTGTGTGTGTGTGCAGCTAAAACAAAACACAGAGTGAAGTGAAAAGGTACTTCAGGTTGAATAACCCTCCCCCAAAAGGCATGCGTCCAGAGTGTTCTGGATTTCAGTGTTTTCTTTGTGCTTTCTGAAGTATTTACACATTCACAATAAACATCTGGATCCTGGGACTCAGTTCCAAACACAAAACCCACTCCCGGGAACACATAACGTCCTGTGAACAGCCTGAAGGTAATTTTGCACAATTATAATTTTAATAACTCTGTACCATGAAACATCTCCAGACTGTTCGGTTTTCAAGCTTGCGGGGCCACGTCGGGGCAGCATTTTAGGCTTTGCTTGTTTGGGTTAGGGGTCCTCAGCAGTCAGGATGGGGAGCACAGGCTAATGCTGCCTTTCTAAATGTCAGGAAGGATTACTCAGTCACAATTAAAGCAGTTGCCTCTTGGCCAAACCACATATTATATTACCCTGGAATTCTGCGTAGACATTCAGTCTCGGTTACTAAAAGCTCGCCGTGGGTGAACAGGCCTTACTTAGCAACTGCTCACTCAGTGCTGGCCCTCTTTGCTTCCCATTTCTTGAAGTTCCTTCTGCTGCTTTTGGAATTCTTTTTAAGTTCCCACGAGGAGAAAGGAACAGGGCACAGAAGTTCAAAGGCTGCAAGCTGGTGATCGAACGGTAGTAGGCGTGTGTGTCTCCTACTATATTAGCTGCTCATACTACAGCCACCAACACACAGCCCTGGAAGCATGGGCTAAATGAGCCCTATTGGAGCCTTTCGGATCCAAGTTTGTTACAAGAGGCGGGTGAGATGGCTTGGCAATTAACAGCACCTGTGCTCCTCCAGAGTTTGGCTCCCATAATCCGATGTCAGGCAGCTCATAAAAGCCTGTAACTCTAGTGCCAGGGGATCCAACTCGCTCTCCTGGCCTCTGAGGGCACCCAGACACATGTGCCACAGATACACGCATGCATCATAATAAATAGCAATAAATAATTTACAAGTGAGTCTATTAAAGAGTCGTGGGCAGGTGCTTTGTCAAGAGTCATTTGCCTATCGTCCTGCTCCGGTCTCCCGCCCCCCCACAGGGTTTGAAACACTGTAACACTTGATTCCCCAAGGCAGATGGGGCCAGAGAGCTGAAGGAAAGTTAAGTGCTCTGTGGTAGGAGACAGCCAGCCAGGAGAAATGATGAATTCACTGTAAGTCTCTGTTCTTTTATCTGATCCCAAGCCAGGACAGAGACACCGCTAGACTCGAATTTCAGGGCAGTGGCACAAGGAGGCCAAAGGCACATGACTGTCACTGAAACTGCATTTCCCTCTTTCCGTTGGTGACAGAGAACTATACCAGCATGAACTCCCTTGTAACTCAGCATAAACAACCCGCTGGGCACCTTCTTGGGACTTTATCAGTGATCACAGCTGAACCCCCAACATGTAGGTATATATGCTCAATAAGACGATAAAGGCACAAGGGCTTTTTTTTTTTTTTTTTTTAAATCTCACATGCGTCATCTGGAATTCTGTTTTGAAAACAAACGCTGCGAGCAAATCTCACCTCCTACCAAACTCAGCCCCTACCCGAGCACAGCCCGTTATGCATGCGTGACGGGCGCTCCACAGTGTGGAACTAACCACACTGTATTTGATGCACTCAGCGGAGCGGTTACTGTAGGTAGGGAATCATTAACTGTACAGTGAGAGTGCTCGAGGCAACCCAGAGGCCAAGTTCAACCCAGGAGAAAAAGCCCTCAGCCCTCAGCCTCCTAGACTTCAGCCTAGACCTCGTCCTATGCTCCAGGCATTTCAGTGTGTCCTCTGCCACACTGTACCACACAAAGCAGGGTCACACACCCCAGCACAGAGCAGAGCAGTGGTTAAGAACCAGAGCGAGCCATGTCTGCCCACCAAAGCTGGGAAAGAGAGGCTCTCCCCAAACTGCCCGCCCTCCTTACACTTTAGATGAGGCAATGGGAGGAGCCAACGGCAGGAGTGACATCCTCGAGATGTCTCCTTGAACAGGGTGTGCATGACCCAGTCGGAGTTTTTTGCAAGAAAGACAGATCTCATGGCTAAAACCATACGGTTGACCTACCAACGCCAGGCTTCTCTTTCTCAATGGCATAAAAAGCCAAGACATCATCCAACGATATGTGGGTAGAGTAAAAAAAAGTAGAAAGTGCGAAATGGCTTTCTCCAAACTGACAAAATTACCTTAAGGGTGTAAGAAGATGTCTCACAGGGCTGTGGCAGTTGTGGAACAGCCAGGGATTTGGAATGATGGGGAATTTAAATCTAACCAGGGCTGGAGTCTCTCCAAGGGACCTACGGCTCTTTGCTTATTCATAAGAGGGCACTCTTGACATCTGATCTGCAGAAGTGTCCTAGAGGGTCTGTGTTGAGGAGGCCTGAGTGAGAAGTTAGACCCATGAGTGTGCCAAGATCCAACTTTCCGTTTCCAAGTAGGACTCTCAAGCAAGAAAGGAATGAAGGCCACTGACAAGGAGGCCTCAGATCTGTGTTATAGAAGTTACCAGGACAGAGAGGCCTAAAGAGGCTCACTGAAAAGTGGTATAAGCTGTTGAAGCTTAAGAGGTCAAGGGTGACAGAGTGGGGTGTAAGTGCACATAGAGGCTTCCACAAGGAGTGGAGCCAAGAAGACCCCAGAGGGAGCCATGCCTATAGGAGGGCAGGGGCAGGGGATAGGCACCACGGTGAGGAGGGAGGGAGGGAGGGAGGGAGGGATGGTGGCATAAGGATCAGAGGGAGGTGAAGCTTTAAGACAGAAGAAAAAAGAGAGAGAGAGCGAGAGAGACAGACAGACGACAGACAGACAGACAGACAGACACAAATGACAGGAAGGGACTCTACAAGGGGTGTCTTCGGGAACAGCCTGCTCAGCTTCCAAGAGACCAGAACGTGATGGGACACTGAGGGGATACACAGGACATGAGGACCTAATAGACTAATAGACAAAGACTGGAGAAAACACGGAATGAATGGTCGGCAACAGCAAATTACCATCCGTGAGCGACAGTAGGTGGTTCACCCAGTAAACGGGCTTCATCTGGGAAGGTGCACCAATCCAAACTCTCTGTCTACCTCAGGACAAACCGGCAGTCCGAGGGCAACAGCTACTTCAGAGCTCACTCAACTCTGTTTCAGCAATAGCAGTGAGCTTCTGACCTCCCTCTTCTACGCCATGCACTCCTGCCTACGCAGGATGACAGCTTCCAGCCAAAGCCTGCTACCACTAGAGGGCGACACAGCCCCAAAACTTGAGCAATTCCCTGGGCCCTGCTTTAACTACAAAAAACAATCTGAAAATTCTCTCGGGTTCCAAAACTTTGTTCGTGTATTTTTCAAAGAACGTGAAATGTTGTAAAATAAATAGACTTGCACGTGGGTATGCAGAGAAAAGGGTCTCAAAGGCTATCATTCCTAGTCAACGGCTTATCTCCGGGCAAATGGGAAGGGTGTGAAGAGACCACGAGGGGAGTAGGTCACACTAAGTATTTCCATAGGCTGACATCATTTTTAAATGCCTTCAAAATTAAGAAATAAAGTACATAAAAATATATGGACAAGGGGTTGGGGATTTAGCTCAGCAGTAGAGCACTTGCCTAGCGAGCGCAAGGCCCTGGGTTCGGTCCCCAGCTCCGGAAAAAAAAAATATATATATATATATATATGGACAAAACACTCGTCAGCTTAAGTAAAAGAAGGAAATTAAGCCCAACTGTCCTTCAGGACCCCCAAATACTGGAAGCTCTGTCCTCTGTTAAGTGTGTTAGCATGAACGTTCTGGTCATCAGCTCTCTGCCTGTCAATCATCACCCTGTTCTTTGCTCTCTTGACTCCTTCCCAAAGCCTGGAGGTGTCGAGGAAGAGAGCTTGTGACCTGAGCAGCACGCCCCCCTCCTGCATGCCACCAGCCACCTGCTGCCATTTCAAGTCTTGATAGAAAGTGTCACACGTGCATAACGAGTGACTAAGGCCCCAGTCATCACCTGGTCTATACCTCTGCGTCAGTTCCTGCCTCTAGGTTCCTGTCCCGCTCGAATTCCTGTCCCGACTTCCTTTGGTGGTGAACAGCGATACGGACATGTAAGCCCAATAAACTCTTTCCTCCCCGAGTGGCTGTGGTCATGGCGTTTCATCCCAACAGAAGCCCTAAGCAAGACAACCTCCAAGCTGCATCCATGCAGTCGCCTCATTCAACCCTCCACGAGGTAACTTCAGGCTTTTGTCACGCAGTTGGAAATGGCAGGACTGGAATGCAACAGGAGTCCACTTCCTCCGTCTTCTCCCAACAAGTCCTGGGAGGAGCCGATCAGAAAGTCCAGCTTCCCTCCTCGTTGCAACCCTACTCCCTCTCTGTCCTTGCTGTCCGGCCCAAACAGTGTTCTTTACAACATCTAATCCAGCTGGCATTCGGGAAGCAGGGGATTGTTCCTGGGCCCAGAGTCCTGAAGAGTGGGAAGGGGTGTGTGTGTGTGTGTGTGTGTGTGTGTGTGTGTGTGTGTGTGTGTGTGTTGGGGCGGGGGATAGTTTATTTTCTTATCACTGGGACAAAATACCTGACAGGCACTGAAGTTGCAGACTCAGCCCATCGTGCTGAGGAAGCATGGGAGAGTTCACGGCAGTGGGAGCATGTGGCAGAGCTGCCTCACATCTTAGTGGGTCAGGAAGCAAAGACCTTGCACAGACCCAAAGCAGTTATCATCCTCAAAGTCCACTGTAATGGCTCCTTTATGTCAACTTGACACGAGCTGGAGTTATCGGAAAGGAGAGAACCTCAACTGAGAAGATGCCCCCGTAAGATCCAGCTGTAAGACATTTTCTTAACTAGTGATCCGTGGGAGAGGGCCCAGCCCAGGGTGGGTGATGCCATCCCTAGGCTGGGAGTCCTGGATTCTAAGAAAGCAGGCAGAGCAAGCCATGATGAGAAAGCCAGTAAGCAGCACCTCACCATGGCCTCTGCGTCAGCTCCTGCCTCCAGGTTCCTGTCCTGTTTAAGCTTCTACAGTAATGGACTATGGTGTGGAAGTGTTAGCTAAATAAACCTTCTCCTCCCCAGGTTGCTTTTGGTTTCAAGACAGCAAGAGCAACCTCAACTAAGACACCATCCTCATCAACCCCCCTCTGCTAGCTACACTACAGTCAAAGGTTCCACAGCCTTCCCAACCGGGAGAACAAGTGATCCCACAGCCAAGCCTGTGGGAGGCCCTTCACATTGAAACCTAACAGGGACCACAGAGAGATGAGGGACAGCATACGGCATCCCTGGGCACTGTCGGCAGGTGGAGGGAAGACCTTCAAATATGGAATTTCAAATAACGACAGGCGAAGGGACTTCCAACTGCCCTGCTTGACAGCTCCAAGGTGACACTCAGCTAGAAGGCAGTTAAAGGAGGCAGTGACCATCAGAAGCCAAGCTTCAGTTCTGCCTGCTTTTCAGACTAACCTGGGCAAGCTTTGAAATCAACCCTCCATCCGTGCCTACCCGCCACAGCCAATACAGCTAGGAGCTGTTGTGAGTCACAGAAGGACTGGACCTTACCAACAGGCTGGAGACTGGAATACAAACTCTTGCTAATCATTTAGCCAAAGTGGGCAGTACATGGTGATGTCCCATAGCAACGTTCTGATGTCAGAAACTAGTCCAGAGCCTACCTGGTGCACCCAGGCAAAGGTCTGTGGACTGAGTTTTGTAGAAGCACACAGTGTGGGTACAAAAGCACTGTGGCACCAATTCATGAATGAGTCCACAGGAATATGGCCATAAACGGCTACAAAACACACCTGCCAGACTCATTCCAGGGAGCCACAAGAACAGACTGGAGACAGGGAGGGACATCAGAACCCACTGGGTTCCTATCTTACCATTGCCACCCTCCATCAGCTTACCCTGCAGTTCTGGCCCTCCCTTGGGAAACGTGAACAGGCAGCTAAGGTTTTTCCAAGCCCATCTACCGTGTTCTGATATGCTGCCCCATGAGGTCCCCTAGATCAGAAGAGGATGATGAGGGTCACAGAAAGGTGAGATGCAGGCATCCTGTCAGCAGGCAAGGCTACAGCATGTGACTGCTTAGAAATAAGTCATATTCCAGCTCGGACAGGGCTTGGATTAAATGCAGAGAGACTCTTCTGGACTGACTTATGTGAAAAGTGCTGAGGCTAGCTCGTTTGCACAGTGCTGGGCTATCACAGGCCTGAGGCTAACTAACCTTGAGGCCTGGTTTGGGCCAGAACCAAGACAGATACCGAGCCTTGGCTTGGCCTCAGAAAGACATCAGAGATGGGAGCCGTCAGAGGGAACTCGGCTTGGGCCAGGATGGCAAAGGTGTTATGGGGCGAACACTGAGTATAAGAGCAGCTCTCTTGATCCAACGGGCCCCGAAGGGAGCCTCTGTTCCTTGGAGAGATGCGAGGTGCCTCTCCTTGAGTCACAGCCATTTTGATGGAAGTGGTCACTTGCAACCTTGGGAATGAAGAAGCCAGACAGATTTCTCTTCTGCATCAACAGCTCACGGCCTCTTGAAAACGTTGGGAAATTTTCAAAGATTTGGTACAAAAGTTCGTGGCGTGGTGACTAAGCCGGGGCCAGAAGGTTGAGCCTGGGGAGGGGGCGAGGCAGTTCTTAGGGCTCAGGTTTTTTTCCTTACTTTGGTCCCAGACACCAACGCACTTCAGAAGTGAGGCTTAGTATAGGCCAAGGGTTAGGTGAATCCTATATAACGCAGAGAAGGGGCGTATGCTTGATCCAGTGTGCTTTCCAACAGAGCTGGGTCTAACCAACTGCTTGGTTACAATGGGTTTTTTGTTTGCTTGTGTGTGTGTGTGTGTGTGTGTGTGTGTGTGTGTGTGTGTGTACACGTATGTACAAATATATGTGTGTATACGCATGTGGAGGCAGAGGTCACCCTTAGGTGTCACTCCTCAGGGGCTGCCCACTTTGCATTTTGACACCGGGGCTCACTGCTTAGATTAGTCAGGCTGCCCAGCAAGCCTCAAGGGTCTGTGCATCCCCACCTCTCTAACCGTGGGGCTACCCGTGCATGCCACCATGCCCAAGCTTCCCTGTGTCCATGGGTAGGCCATGGGTAAGGATCAGGTAGGCCCTCGTGTTTGCACACAAGGACTCTGTACCTGGCCTATTTCGCCGGCCCTCTCTGAGTCACAAAGTTTAAGGTCTGCTGGAAATTTTGTTATAATCCTATGTCCGCTTCTATGCTGTGTCATGATTGAAATGGTAAGCTAGCCCCTTAAATCATGTTAGGGTCAAAGACAATGAGGCCATGTGTCCCTGTGTCTGAAAGAAAAAGAAGAAGATCCTGCTGGGTTGTCATGTCACCCAGACTCACTACGTATTTGGACCAGTGCTGTGGGGTTGGGAGAGACCTGGTGCAGCAGAGGCAGCCAGGACCCTGAGGTTAAAAAGCAAGACTTCTACTGATAACGACAAGGAGGGGAACTTTCCTATTCAATTCACAAGCATGGGTTCCGGATCCCCAGGAAAACAGTATCCAGGAAGTAATGAGGTTGACTGTTCATGTGCACAGAAATGGTCTCATTAGCTTATGATTTTTTTTTTCTTTTCACCACTCTATGGCTCCCTAACAAAAAGGAAAAAAATGGCTGATTGCTTCCCGGTAAATAAAGACAAACGCTTGGTAGAGAGGTGGCTGACTTCCAAACTGCAGAATGGACCCAAATCAAATTTGAACCCGATGAAAAATTTAATTGATTGCATATTACCTTGAGCATAAATTATTCTGAATGGAAATGAGGATGAGATGTTTTTCTGCTGGATATGTTCCTGTGTTCTCATCAACCCACTCGCTGGTTTACAATTAGTGTCTGGGTGAACTACATTATCTCTGGAAGAAAAACAAGACATCCAGAAAAAGAGGAGCCAGTCGGTTTTGCACTGGACTCGAAACTTCTATGTCCTGAGAGCCTTGGTTCCTTCCCCTGTTATGTAGTAAGCCCCGCCTTCCTATTGGAGAGAGCCTGGGATTTCCATTCAGGTGAAGGGAGATCCAGCCAGCAGCTCCTCTAACATCTACCATCCATCCTTCATCCCATCAGAGCCAGCTAGGAAGTCGTGCATGGCCCTAGGGAGAAAGCCGGCTACTCAAGCCCATTCCTTGCCTTGGTCCTCACCATCCTGCACATGGAGATCTGATCTCATTGCTGAATGAGTCTGGCCTTTCCAGCCCACGATCACCAGGGTGAGGCACGTCAGCTTAGCTCCACACTGCAAACTCGACTTACCCTACTTTCCCTAGGTTGCAAGTTTGGAAAGAATGTGGTCATTTGGTCCCCTCTGCAGATTCTTCTGCTCTGTAACCTACTGATGCACATCTCTGGCACCACATCAATACTGTGTGAGCTTCCCTCAGAAGCTCCTTCTCCCCACAGGGTCCTGAGACCCACACTCCTGAATTCTGCTGCAGCAGATCTGGGGAGAGGATCGGGAATCTGGGATGCCTAATCAAGGCTCAAACAAGGCACAGAAAAGCACACACCACTGAGCTCTAAGGATCACGTCTATGATATTAAGTCTGATACTCTAATTCCGTAAAAACGAGGTGATCTGATGAACAATCTGCTGACCCACAGCAAACTGCCAAAGGGCCTGGATATGTTCCTACATTGGTTTGCTGAAAGGCAAACGAGAAAGTCATTATTCTGAAAAGCTTTCTGGGCCAGGTACCATAAACAAAGACCCAGTTGGTCGCGGTTCAGCCAGGATGCGAGCATTAAGTTAACCATGGTCCCAGAAGGCTGGTTATGAGGTGTGCCTGGCTTCTCAAGGCCCAGAGTTTGGGTGAAAGTTTGGGTCCTACTGGGTATGGTCAAAAAACCTGCAGAGCACCTCCTTGGTCACCCATCTCTGTCTCGAATTTACAGCTCACAAGTACAGGAGGGCTTCTTCCTAAAGTCTGCTAAATATATGCCATGCACTGATCTCTCTAACCTATATTACTAGAGGGTAAGGGGAAAGAATCCTATTCTAAGATCTCTAATGTCAAGCTTACACCCAAGCAGAAGTTAAAAATCCCCTCTATTAAGATTGCTTACAGAAGTGTTCCCATCGACGGGCTCAGTTCGGCTCACTGCCCCACCCCTGTCCTGTTTTGCTGTATAACACGCACAAGATAGATGTGTTCTCACCACTGAAGAAGATATTAAACCGAGCACGGAAAGTGCAAGTCATTCTCCGAAGGTCCAATAATAGAACCCTAGCTCCTCCATCTCAACCCAGACCTGGTTTCTTCCTCCATCAAAGCACTGGATGTAAGAATCCAGCGTTCCTTTTGAGCATCCCATGACAAGCTTTGAGGTTCATCATGATAGGACTCCTGGGCACCCCTCTTAGTGCTTTAATATCCTGCACTAATGAGAGTCAACACAATTTAGCTCTCCGGGCTTCCTAAACAACTCTTCAGCACCTATCCAAAGACTGCAGGAAAACAATCACCAACAGACAGGAATTCCACGGAGGCCTCCATTCCCAGAAGGAAATCTAATTCTGTGATTTTTAAAGTTCGTGCCTCGTGACTAGACTAGAAAAGGAGGAAGAGAGAGAGAACGAAGACAAACAGACCAAGGCCGATAAGCTAAATAAATTCAAAACGTAGGCAGACTAAAATTAAGCCTACCACTACAGGAGACAGAACAGTGGTCCGAAGAGGTGCCCACAGCCTGAGCCAGACTCCCTGACTCTGCCGGGTTACATGGAGAGGGGACACTCAGTCTGCAGATGAAATTCAAGTTGCCAGTCAGCTGACCTTAAAATAGAAAGACCCTCCTTGATTATGCAGGTGAGCGTGACGTAATCACAACAGTTCTTTCTTGAAAGTAGGAAAGAAGCCTGAGCAAAGGGGACGGACAGACAGCCATAGCCATGAGTGTGTGTGGAGATGGATCAGCGGCCATTAAACTGGAAAGGGGGACCTTGGAAAGCAGGCACCTCCAGAAGCTGAACATGCGGGAAGTGCTCTCCTACAACCTCAGAAAGGAATGTAGCCCCTAAAGCACTTGATTTTAGCTCAGTGAACACATGTTGGAACACACATAAACACACAAATATAAACACACACACACACACACACACACACACACACACACACAGTGCAAAATAACTGATCCCTGATGTTTTCAAGCTGCTACATCTGTGTACAAGTGTCCCCAGGCAGAGGGACCCATCTGTGTGTCCACATAAATGTCTAGTTTCTCCACCAACCAGAATGATGTCTGCTAATCTGTGTCAAATGTTACCCAACAACGCATGCTGCATTTGATAACCCCAATGAGAAAAACATACTTTAGAAACATATATAGAAACAGGCTTTCTAAGGCCTTCCAGGGATGCCAATGGCAGAAGCATCTTCCCCTACAATCTGTGAGTGCCATACATAGCAGACTGGACCCAAAGCAAACTCTGCAGTTTCCAAATGTACCAGAGCAGGAGCAAGCCATGAGGACACATTCTCTAGTTCAGCTGCTGCATTCTCTCTGCACAAGTTCCCTCAAACAGTCATCTAAGATATATATCTGCAAACTCTAAAAAAGGTTTCTTCCTGGCCCTTACCAAAAGAGGTGTTCATTTTCAATTTCTAGCATTTAACTGTTCTATGTGGTTGTGTGGGCGAGCCGTGGCGTGGCACGTGGGCGTGGCGTGCTGTGTGGGCGTGGCAGGGCATGTGGGCGTGGTGTGTGGGCGTGGTGTGGAGTGGCGTGGCGTGGCAGCCGGTGGTCAGCATTCGGGAGTTAGATTTCACCTTCCTTCTGTTGAAGAAGGGTCTCTCTCATTTCTCCACTGTGGATCTCAGGTTAGCTGGCCTGTACACTTCCAGGCAATCCTCCCGTCTCTGCCAGCCACCTTGCTAGAGGAAGTCCCAGCCTGCAAATATGTCATCATATGTGGTTTCTCAGGCGGGACCTGGCAAATAATTTTCGGGTCCTCTGATTCATACATCGAACTAACCATTCAGCCAATGCCCCAGGCTCACGTAAAGATTTATCCCAACAGCAAACACAAGCAGGCAGAAGTGTCTGGAAGCCCGTACCATCAAGGAAAAGGAGACTGACTGGAAAGGAAGCATCCCCAGTACTGCCTGGGCTTCAGTCCACCCCTCTGGGTTCTCACGTCCTTGCCTCTGTCCACACATCTCCAATTCCGACCCATCTGTCACTTGGGCACCAGTCATGTAGTTTTGTTTTGTTTTGTTTTCCAGATAAAACTGTATCTATACGCCCTTCCCACACCACGCATACATATGCACACGAAATCCAAAACCCGCAAGAAGGTATGTACTCTGAAATGACGGCCAAAGGCGTAGCAGCAAATGGATAAAGTAACTGCGGTCTCCCTTTAGCAAGCGTGTGTGGTGTGTATGAGGTTCGCTGTATCGTGACTTGCTGATAGTACAGCAGCCACTTATAGCTGCGTCACCAGAACACAGGAGGATGGCCTGTATGACTCAGCCCAAAACTCGCTAAAGACCAGGGATTTTTCGGTTCCATTACAGTCCCGTGGGACAACAGTCATCTACATGGAATGTCACAAAACTGCCTCCTTAAATATGCATTATATATTTATTACACACGGGGAAAGACTTCTTCCTCGCAGCCCTGTGCAATCACATCCACACTAGCTCTTTTACCATCTGGCCCTAGCTAGCCTATCTACTCCAGGAAGGCACGGGCCATCTGCTGTCACCACAGAGAGCCAAGCAGGCATGATGCCAGGCTGGCTACTCAGAGAGGTCACACGGCACTGCTCTCATCTTTAGAAACCATCATCGTTTGGGTTCCTACGGTGAACTCCCATCGGTGAACTCCCATCGTGATGGGTCATAAACAGACTTCCCTTCTCAGGGGTCTGTGAGGTCAAGATCAAGGCTCCTGAAGTTTCAGTGTCTGGGGAGGGATGCCTCCTGGCTCACAGCCAGGTCTTCCAGCTGTGCTCTCTGAGGGTAGGGAGCTAAAGGGCCTCTGGGGTCTGTCTTTTTTCAGGACACTGGCCCCAGTAGAGGGCTCCTGGGCTCACCACTTCCCAAAGGCTCCACTTCTCATGTCACTGTGGGACAGGATTTCGAGGTTGTGGGGAGACTAAACATTCTGCCTACAGCAGAAACCATATGGTTCGACAATATGAAGTCAAATATAGACACTGAAAAAGCATTTTTTTTTTACCAACTGCAAACTAAATTTAAAGAAAAAAAGACAAATAGAAACTTACCTGAATCCTTCCCCCTCATCCCTCTCCTTCCCCCTCATCCCTCTCCTTCCCCCTCATCCCTCTCCTTCCCCCTCATCCCTCTCCTTCCCCCTCATCCCTCTCCTTCCCCCTCATCCCTCTCCTTCCCCCTCATCCCTCTCCTTCCCCCTCATCCCTCTCCTTCCCCTCATCCCTCTCCCCCCTCATCCCTCTCCTTCCCCTCATCCCTCTCCTTCCCCTCATCCCTCTCCTTCCCCCTCATCCCTCTCCTTTCCCCTCATCCCTCTCCTTCCCCCTCATCCCTCTCCTTCCCCCTCTTCCCTCTCCTCCTGACTCTTCTTTTCCCTCTCCCCTCTTTCCCCCCTTCTTTCCCACTCCCCTTCTCCCTCTCCCCTCCCCCTCTCTCCCCCCTCCCCCTCTCTCCCTCTCCCTTCCCCTTCCCCCTCTCCTTCTCCTTCTCCTCCTACTCTGCTTCCAGGCATCAGATGCAATCTGACAAGCCCCCTCAAGTCCTGCTGCTCTGTCTTCCTTGTATGATGGACAGAACCCTCAAGCTGTAACCCAAAAATAAATCCTCTCTGGCTTTGACAAAAGAAGCCAAGAAGCAGGGTAGGATCAGCCAGTCCGCTCGACCTCCTTGGGTGAGCTCTAGGCCAGTGAGAGACCCTGCCTCAAAAGACGGGATGAATGGCACGCAGGGAAAGACATCCCTGATCATCCTCTGGCCTTCACGTGTACCTGCATCTATACAGCCACCCCCAGGAACACATTCCAACACATATGGGCGCACACAATACACATCTGCACACGTGCGCGCACGCACACACACACACACACACACACATACAAGTGACAGGATATAATTTCACATTAAACCCGTAATACAAGTCTCAGTTTAAACCTGAGTCTAAATCAGAGGTTTTGCAAACTGATTAAGCTAAAGAGTCAAATACTTAAAAAGAAAAAGAAAAAGAAGTTCATTTAAAACTGAGTAGGCAGTGGAAGTGTTGCCTTTTAAAACACTATCGTGTAGACATCTCTCAGTAAGCAACCATACACCATACATCTGCCCCAGTTAAAAACAGCTTAAGCTACAAGTGGAAAAACGCAAACATATGGGAGAGAAAAACTGCTCTCCACTATACTGGAAGTGACAGAAAACAGCCCATGACACTCCTAGGATGGCTATACTCAGACACACGGGGCTCTCGGCCATGACACGGGAAATCTGGGAGCCCTTATCTGCTACCAATGGGGATGGAGAGTGGCAGGGGCTCTTTTGAGAACTGCCTGGTAGTTCCATGGACGGTCAGATGTGGACTTCCTACATGATTGAGGGGGGCGATGGATTTCTAGACACAGAGCCAAGGCAAGTGCACATCTCTGTGTACAGAGACCTGTCATGAGCGAGCCTGGGGCTACACACAGTTTCAACACTCGGGAGGTGGCTAAAGCAAGAGGACTGCTTAGGCTGAAGCCAGTTTATGCTATATATTAAGACCTATCTCAAAATAATTAACTAGTTAATTAACTAATTTAGTGACAATCCTGCACTATTTTTTAATAGTAAAAAAAAAAAAAAAGTAGAAGCCCATTGTCCATCAACATAGAAATACCTAAGCAGTACCTTACAGTGTCCACATAGTTTGCACCTTCAAAAATGGCACAACTTTAGAATATACTGTAGCCCATACTGTGGATATGGTTTGATGAGTAAAAAAGAAATGGGGTGCCAATACTTGCTTCAATGGTGTGGCTAACCCCAAGGACACTATGTTAACTGAGGTTGTCAAGGACCACACAGGGAATGATTTGGTTATGGGAAACAACCAGAACAGGCTAATCTAAAGCCTCAGGTAGTAAGTTAGCAATTGCTTAAAGGCAAGAAAAGGGGTGTGGGGGAGACATGGAAATTGATGGGTGTGTGGTGCTAACCACCTTTGTGGGATAACAAAATATTCCAAAACTAAAACGAGGGTATCCCAATGGGACCATGATTTTAAACAACAACAACAACAAAAAAAAAAGTCAATTATATTCTTTATTTCCTTCTCTCTTTTTTAAGATTTATTTATTTATTATATATAAGTACACTATAGCTGTCTTCAGACACACCAGAAGAGGGCACCAGATCTCATTACAGATGGTTGTGAGCCACCATGTGGTTGCTGGGATTTGAACTCAGGACCTCTGGAAGAGCAGCCAGTGCTCATAACCACTGAGCCATCGCTCCAGCCCCTTGTTTCCTTCTTTGAAATAGGGTCATGCTGTGTAGCCCAGGCTGGCCTTGAAGATCAGATCTCCCTGCCTCAACCTCCAGACTGCCGAGGTTACAGTTACAATAAGCTTTATGTGCACTGCTGACATTCAAAGCATTTTACCATCCTATAGGGTATCCCCTAAAGGGATACTGTGAGCAAAAGCATAATTTACGTTATTTATAGTATTCCAACTATGCGTATCTATCTACGTATGTGACCGATACACAATGACAGAAACAATAAACTCAAAATGAGTGTGGTTTGGCAATTCAAAAAAAAAAAACAAAAGAAAAAAACCAAGTAGGGTTCAGCCTCTCACATACAAGTCCAAATGGGCGAGGGCATTCATGAAAATACCTCCCGGATGCCCACACATCCTCTATTCATAAACAAAGGGTCCTTCTGGAGCATAGATTCCCTCCCTCCGTCAAGGACCACCAGAGCTGCCCTCTAGAACACACTGAGAAGCTTTGCTAGGGAGAGTCAGAGCTTTGGAGCTCCAGGGACTGCTGAGCTCAAAATCAGTAGGAGCTTCTTGGTTCACACAGCATCGAAGGTGGTCGGTCACACAGCCAGGGCTCGTAGCACATGCCTCTTAGCATGCGGGAGGGGGGCTGAGACACGAGGCTCGTGAGTTGGAGGCTAGCCTGAGCTACACTGGAGACCATCCACACCCTATCCCATCCCACTCTTCTTTAAAGGGTGGTCACATGACTACCACCCACGAGACTCCATGGGATGAGAAATTCTACCTATTCTGTGGATAGAGGTCCACATCTGCAAAATCTCCAAATCCCAGGTCCTAGCCCTCATGGACAAGGCCCTAAAGAGATGCTTTCATCCACTCAGGGTCCTTTCCCAGAGTACCCAGACCCATGGGGCCATTCCGCCGCCTATACAAAGCACAGTGAGCCACTCTTCTTAGCTATTTCCCTCGCTCTACTAAAAACAATACTTTTATAAAAAGAGAGAGAGTTCCCTGATTTGTCCACATTGCATTACCTGATGACTGGGTTAGGGATGCAGCACAAATGAACCCTGGTTAGATGCCCACCACCGTTATTAACCAAGTGTGAGGGCACACGCCTGCAATCCAGCATTCTGGAGGCGGAGGCAGACAAATCAGATGTTCAAGATTATCTTCTGCTCCACAGTGAGCTCCAGGGAAACATGGGACGTGCGGTGCCATCTCTAAAGCATAAAAGCTACAACATGGGACGCGTGGTGCCATCTCTAAAGCATAAAAGCTACAAAAACGGATGAATAAGTAAATACCCTTTACCTGTCTGCCTCCATCAATAGACAGTATCTCCCTGAGTACCAGCCTGGACGATAATTCAGTGCTAGAACCTTCCATGCACTGCTACATGCAGTAACATAAGAAGAGGTGTGTGATACTGTTGCGACCGCTGGATCCATTTATGTGAGGTTGCTAGGTGACAGGGCTAGGACTTAAACCCCAGTCTTTAATCTCTGCCACACCATAATGTGTTCATTAAAATAATAACAGTATGAAATTAAAGCATGCTTAAGGAGCAAGGTGCTTCATAGAGAGAGCCATTAACAGAAGAAAACATTATAACAGTTTTAGAGCAGGAGCCACTTCCAAGGCTGTAACTTGAAACTCAAATTCTGTCCTCTCTACTTGACACCATGATGAGAATTATTACACCATGGCCCATTAGAAGCTTCTGCTTTACTGCTTTATTTTCCATGGTACTGGGGCCTCACACAAGCTGCTCTACCACTGGGCCACACCCCCAGTCCCAATGGCACCATATTTATTTATTCAGCAAATCCAAATGTCAAATAAATAAGTGTCAAAATGAAACACTGATTTCTGGGGCTAACGTGAAGCATTGGGATGATTAATCTTTGCAGTCAGCAACCTGACTGGATGTGGAATTACCAAGGAGATTCACTTCTGGGGTGCGTGTGTGTGTGTGTGTGTGTGTGTGTGTGTGAGAGAGAGAGAGAGAGAGAGAGAGAGAGAGAGAGAGAGAGAGAGAGAGAGAGAGAGAGAGAGAGAGAGAGAAAGCATGTTTTCAGGGAGGGAGCAAAATCCATTCTACATCTAGGCGGTGCCATCCCACGGGATGGGTTCCTAGACTGAACAGAAAACAGGAAAAGGAGGAAGTCAACTGTGCACCAACATTCATCTCTGCTTTCAGGCGGCTGCCACAATGTAACTACTGTCCCCTCTTCTACCAACACAGCTTCACACCACAGTGGACCATATCCCATCCCAAGTACCTATATTGGGGGCGGGGTTATTCTCACTCAGCATACTAATGGGCCTTTCCACCTTTGGGGACTTGGTCCCTTGAAAGTCATATTCAAACATCTCAGGGAGCAAACCCTTGACTCCAATAGCTGTGTTCCAGGTGCTAGATGTCTTTTCTCTAACCCTTACCAGCTGAGAACTCCAGCAGTCAGCTCCCATTTCAGCCTTTCTTGTTCGTGACTAAAGAGTGCCCAGAGCATGCATATACTCAAGGCCCACCCTACCTCAGAACCCCTGACTGCAACTGCATTTGGAGACAGAGCCACAAAGAGAGAATCGAGTTCAAATGAGGTGACTACCACAGGCCCTAATCCAATAGGACTTCCTTACAGGAAGAGGAAATTTGGAAGCACAGAGGGAAGGCCTGGAGAAGGCACAGGGAGGGGGTGGCCATCTGCCAGCCCAGGACCAGGCCAGAGGAAGCCAAATCTGTTCACACTTTGATCTTGGACTTCCAGTTTCTAGAAAATAAATGTCTGTCATTTAAGCCACGCAATGGTGGTCCTTCCTGGTAGTCCTTGCAAAGAACACGTTTTGTAACCATTCTCCTAGCTTGTCAGTCAAGCAACAAAGGCTATAAGGGCCGCTGGGTCAAGTCTAGCTCCTGCTTCAAATCCCTCTTCCCTCCTTGGCCTTAGGCAACTGATGAAATTTCCTACTTCCTCACTGCAGACTGAGACCACCCACTCTGCATGAATGTTTTGCGGATTAATTGTGGCCAGACATTTTATTGTGCCATATTTCTATAGCGAGCGTATTTTTTAAACATTTACTCTCTCTGCCAGCCACTCCTCTCAGAACTTGGCATGCATTGAGTTACCCAATCTTCTGGGATGAGTCCCTCATTAGAGCATTCTGTAGACGTAAAAGAAGAATGCCTGAGAATTAAGTAAGCAAACTGCCCAAAAATCTCAAAGAAGTATGAGGTCCAGTCTCCTCCCCTGCCCCAGACCACACTGCTGACATGCTGAGCCCTCGCCCAATCCACTGCACAGTTTGCGTATCCAGCTTTCTCTTCATTCACAGTGTCAGGCACTCAGGAGACACAGCAAAGACCAGCCTATAACATCCTAGTGAGTGGCAGCTTCTGCCCTTTTGGGTACCTTTCCACAACCCAGTGCTTTTGAAATCATCTTAAAATACTGTGGAGGTCAACTTTAAAATGTCAACTGGCCACAACTTAGAATCACCTGAGGAAGAAAGCCTCGGTTGAGGAGTTGTCCAAATCAGGTTGCCCTGTGGGCATGAGAGCCCACTGTGGGTGGCATCATTCATTCCCTGAGCAGAGCGGTGGAGGGTCCTGAACTTTATAGTGCTGGAGAGAGAGAGCTGAGCAGAAACAAACAAGCACTAAAAATGTGTTTGTACCTGGATGAGGCCATCTGACACCTGGGCCAGGTACAGATGCTACAAAGATCACGGGACACAGAGCTGGCCAGGAATGAGTTTCTTCCTACAGCTCGAGAAACAGCCCTGGCTGGACTGTGGGTGTGCGTGTCAGGCTACAGGGCTTCCTAGGGTTTCTTTACTCAGGGCCAGTCCAGTCCTTGATGTAAATACCCTTGGAAGGCTGGCTGCCGGAGGGAAATGGCACACTTTACAAGTTATCCCTGGGTCTGCCTCGCCGGCTGCTCTCACCAACGGCAAGTGCTTTTAAGTTGGCTTTCATGTTTCTTTCATCCAAAACGGCACCACTTGAGAGCCCACGAGCAACCCCGATAGAGAAAATCTGGATTAATTAATAAAGTCTAAGATGCGAGCAGAGGGTATGAGCCATCCGAGGCAGTCGGCTTCATGGTAATACACTGACCTATTACATCCGGCCATGGTGGGTACGGTCTATTGTTCTTAGCCATGTTCAAAATATAAGTAGGAAAGAGACATAAAAAAATAATTTAAAGACCATGGGTGTGGGAAAGAGACGGCTTGGAGCAGAACACATTACCAATGATCGTAAGCAAAGATTAACTGATTTCCTTGGCATTTATTTTAAGATTTATTTATTATATATGAGTACACTGTAGCTGTCTTCAGACACACCAGAATAGGCATCAGATCCCATTACAGATGGTTGTGAGTCACCATGTAGTTGCTAAGAATTGAACTCAGGACCTCTGGAAAAGCAGTCAGTGCTCTTAACCACTGAGCCATCTCTCCAGCGCTCCCTTGGCATTTTAAAAGATGTAGATTAAGATCTTGGTTTCCTTGTATTCCAAGTATGGCCTCCTTAATAACACTTGTCATTAACAAGTGTTTATTAAGCACTGTGCCTCCAGATTGACTAATGCTTATCTCCCAGCCTCTGGATAAGTACGAGTAAACCAGCTGCAACACAAGCAGAGCCTAAATCCTCTTGGACAGCAGGAGAATCTGCAACACACACCACCGACGACAGCATCAGGTGGAGACTGAAAGATGGTGGCCAGCCTGGGGGCACAAAGGTTCAAGATCAACTTGGGCTCCATAAACAAGACCTCACACCAGAAGCATAAAAGCAAACAAAACACAGTTGTAGAGCGAACTGATAGTAAACAGTACCATAAGCCCCCGTGGCCCATGAGACTATCATGCCTCAGTAGAATACAAGTATCATCATAGCATCCTATGGCACACTGCAGCATCAGGGCCCAGTGATGGCATCATCATGACCAGGTGTCTTACCTGTCAGCCCTTGTCCTCCTTGTATCCTGAAGCTAAGACATAACCAGGTCATCATATCTGACGTACAGCCGCTAGTCAGTCCTCGTGAGCTTCTCTGATGCTGTGCCCATCCTTAAAGTCTAGGCTCTTTGCCAAGCCCTTGTGCCCGCTAGACATTACCTCCCCTATCCCAGAAGGAGCCAAGGTAATACTAACGTAAGCACTAATAAAACTTACTCTGTTTTAAGGGCATGCGTAACACCTTCTCTTCGATAATAGAATTCTCTCAGAATTCTCAGTGGCAAAAGGTAGGGTTGGCTCTCTGGAGTGTTGAGTATTAATTGTCACACGTACACATGTGTAGGCAGTCCCCAAGATCTGTCTAGTACTAATGTCATAAAAATTAAAAGTATTAATGTCATAAAAAAAAAGAGAGAAAATGTGAAGAAACGTTAGCGGTCATAGGGGAAAACACTGCAATCATTCTTTGACCTGTGAAAATTAGCAAAACTTTTCTTAAGAAGTCAATTATAAATGTGCAAGAACTTTTTAAAAAAAGAAAACAGTACACTGGTCACTCAAAACATTAAGAAAGGGGTTAGAGAGTTAGCTCAAAGGTAAGAGCCCTTGCTGTTCTCCCAGAGGACCTGAGGTCAGTGCCCAGTACCCATTGGGTACCCAAGGGGCCCCAGGCCACTGGCCTCCAGTAGCCTTTGCTCCTGTGCACACATGCCACCTCCCAACACCCGCGACAGGTGTGCACATATACATAATTAAAATAAATCTAATTTTATAAAACCCTGCAGATGATGACATGGTTTTATAGTTTTTAAAGTACGTGGAATCTTTCCCTATTGGAAGCCCGTGTCTTTTTCATACCTTGGTAAAAAGTACCCCTACTTTAGGGGAGGTCAAATTCATCAACGTTAACAACTTTAAAAGGAAGGATTAGTGCTTTCACAGTACCTACAGTCGCTGCTATCTTGTTGCAACATTGTATGTCCCGGGAAGGGAACCTTGTGTTCATTCACACACTGCCATTTCTCACTCCCTCAGACCTTGGCAACCACACTCTGTTTTGTGTCTATAGATGGACCTACTCTAGACATTTCACACGCACGAAACCTCAAAATGTGTGACTTTTTAGTGTGCAGCTTATTACAGCTTTTGTTTTGCAAATTTTTCTTAGATTTATTTTATGTATATGAGTGTCTCGCCCGCGTGTAAGCGTGTCCATTAAATGTGTGTGGCACCTACAGGGTCCATGGAGCCCCTGGAACTCAAGTATAAAATGGGAGTCACCCAGTGAGTTCTAGGAACTAAACCAGGATCATCCACAAGAGCAGCGAGTGTTCTGAAACACTGAGCCGTCTCTGCAGACCCTTAATACTGTTTCGTTGCTGTTGTTGTTATTGTTCTGTTGTTTCAGATTTGCATACTTATGAGTGTTGCAAGTGTATCTGCGAAAGTATGTGTACATACGCAGGTTCATGCTCCTGATACACGGGTTCACGTTCATATACACACTGAGTGGCCAAAAGAGCCACTTTGTCTTCTGTTTCTCTCTGCCTATTCCTTTGAAGCAGAGTCTCTTCCTGAACCTGGGGACTTCTGCTTTCTCCTCAGCTTCACTTGAAGCTAGGAAGCCCCCGACGTTCCTCCTCCCTCTGCTGCTCACTTGGAACTGGCTTATGTGGGATGCCCAGGGTGTTCCACGGACGCTGAGCTCTGTTTCTCACAACTGGGCATGAAGCACATTTAACCACTGGTCCGTCATTCCAGTTCCTGGCTTCTTAGCATTGTGTGGTATTTTATGGGCTATCCATGCTGCAGTATACTAATACTCCACTTACACAGTTACGCCACGCCACAGCTACTTGCTAATCCACAGGCCACTTTATTGTCTTGTGGTCTGCGCGCACTGACAATAATGGGGTCGAATGGCCTTTAACCGATGTAACAGTACTGTCTGCCATACGCACACATTTCACCCCTTGTACCCTCTATGCTGGGATCCAGCTCTCTGTGCTCCTTTGCCACAGCCTCCGGGTCCTCCATTCTCAGCCTCCACTCTCCTTGTTTGTATGGACAAGGCTACACAGTCACTGCTTTCCAGGCAACACTGTCTCCAGTGGCTACGCTCCTCTGCAAATCCACACGCTCCTCTGCAAATCCACACAAGCGCCACCTCACAGACAGCACGCTCGATAACTGTTACAATCTTACGTCTTTGTCTTACTTTCTTTGCCTGTGTGGGAGGGAGGTGGGGGTGGGGTAGGGATGGATCAGCCTCTACAAGTAAACAGCGGGTGGGACCCTCAAAGTAATGGCTAAAAAGAATTGATTTACAAAAGCAGGCCAGCACCCTTGGGACTCATATATCGATGATGAAGCCGGAGCAGGAGGAAGAGGCACTAGGTAGAATCTTCGAATGCAAACATATTCGGGGAAGATGGCTGTACTCTGAAGATGGCCATACTCGGTCAAGATGGCCATGGGAACCAGAACCAGGGAATGTAGAAGATGCCTGGGTGGGGCAGGGTAAGTAATGGAGCTGGGTTGACTGGAATGGTCATCTATCTATCTATCTATCTATCTATCTATCTATCTATCTACCTACCTACCTACCTACCTACCTACCTATCTATCTATCTATCTATCTATCTATCTATCTATCTATCTATCTATCTATCCGTGGCCTTAAGCTCCACTTTGTCCTGGGCAGGATAAGCCACAAGTCCTCTAGGGTTCCTGCCATTTTGGTAAGTGTCATAGCAACGTATCTCTGGTGGATGGGAAGGCCACACAACGATGCATTTCACTTCTTGCATGTGAGCCAAGAATATATAACGTAAATCAGTCACAAAGGTTTTGTAAGAAGGGCCATGGTTGATTCTAGGTCCAAGTTCATCTGGCTCCTGAACAGAAGTGCCAGCATGACTTTGTGCGTTTTACACCCAAACACATAATACACTGACTTACACAGTAGAAGTGAAATTTGAATTCTGTTGTACCTTGGGACTGCTACTTTTTGAACACTGGAAGTGTGTGTGTGTGTGTGTGTGTGTGTGTGTGTGTGTGTGTGTGTGTGTGTGTGTGTGTAGAAGTGAGCACAGTGAGAGACTATATACGAGATCTGTGTATAGCACACATTGGATTTGGAGCGTTTCATAATTAATCTGAGGCTAGCTAACAGTTCAACCAATCACGGGCCACCATAACGACAGAGAAACATGAGGAAGGACAGTCTCGTGTCCATCACCTTTAGCCCCTCCCAGAACCATCCTCTCAGGTGGGCGGTGTTTATGACTCCGGGGCCACAGGAGGACACAAGTGCAGTCCTCAGTGCAGGAGGCAGCAGTTTCAACCTTTCGCCCTCACTGTGAACTTGGAAACTAAATCATGGGACTTTGGGCAAGGGTTGAGTGCCCTGGAAGCAGCAACAGGCATTGGGTGAAACTTCTACTACACTTTCATGCCGGTTTTATTTATTTCAGATTTTTTAAAAGGAAAAAATCTTGATGTTAAAGTTGGTCCAAAAATGTGTCAGGGGAAAAGTATGATCTATCAATAACACATAATTTTTGCCAGAGACCTCAGAGGAGCAGTTGTGTGTGCTTCCTGGTTCTGACCATGTCTTCCATGTGGGGGTTACAAAGCAAAGTAACTTCCAGAAAGGGGATCTGTAGTCAAAAGGGGGTGCACACTGGTATCCTAAATCAGACTTCTAGGGACCGGGTCCTAAAGGCATGTGACTATAGCTCTCCAAACTGTAAATACCACCTCTGATAAAGGCAGAAGAAGGAAGGAAACTAGATTCCCAATCTTACTTTAAAACAAATTATCAGAACTTGAAAAACAAAAAACAAACAAACAAAAAAACAACAACAAAGAAAAAAAAATCAAAGAAATGCTGGGGATTTAGCTCAGTGGTAGAGCGCTTACCTAGGAAGCGCAAGGCCCTGGGTTCGGTCCCCAGCTCCGAAAAAAAGAACCAAAAAAAAAAAAAAAAAAAAAAAAAATCAAAGAAAGGAAGGCAAGGTGTTAGGTTCCAACCGGGCCAGAGAATATATGTTCTCTTGATCACAAGGAGTTTTTTCTTGTTGAGCTGAATAGGACCTCTGATGTGGGTGAGGACATAACCAGAGGATTCATAGGCCAGGAATTAGGCAGATAGGCAGAAACAAACCGAAGCGCACACTAACTGCTGGCTCTTGCTTCAGACCTTTCTGGTAGCCTGAGCAAAGTGAGGAGTTCAATAAATGGTCTTTAACCACTGCTTCCGCATTAACTGTTTCCAAATTTACTTCCTCATGAATAATTTACTCACTTTTCCAGGAGCACCTAGCTTGGCACAATAAAGGAGGGGAAGAGAGGCCCTTTCCTTGTCTTGGCTCATGGTGGAAAGGAAGGCAAACCAACCCAAAGGAAGAACCGGAGAAGGTGTCTCCTATCTGCCCCAGACTATGAAGGCACAGCTCAGGGAGGGCATTTCCATCTGTGAACACAGCTGTCTCTCTCTCCTGCTGGCCTCCTGGCTGTCCACTGACGGGTGTGCAAAACCCCAGTGTGCTCAGGGGAACCGCGGCAGCAGAAGAGCAGCAGCTCCATGCTCCTCAAATGACACTGGACACAGACGGAAGCCAGAAATGCTTATTGGAAACCTCAGCCCTCCTTACCCAAAACAAAGAGCAGCTCTTCCCATCGCCAGGCGCCCCACACACCAAATGCAAATTAAACCGCTAGAACAAAACCCTCATTGAGAACCAGCAGCTTGCTAGGCCCTTGTTCTCAGTCCAGCCGTTCCCAGGCTCTGAGGACTACATCACCCTCAGTAACACAGCTGGTCAGGCTGAAGATGTGAAAGGTAACAGTGTTGACACAATGTTACACAGAGGACGTAGGGCTCCACTCAGCCCTGTCTCGGCTCAATTCTAAAATTTCATGTTAAAAAAAAAAAAGGCAGGGGTGTTCTTCCTGCCGCTACTTTGTAAAGCTGTGACCACACCCCCTTAGTCTAAAATCAGCTCTCCTTCCTGCCCTTACAAGGCGCTTCACCCTCCAGCATCCATAACTCCTTTAACTGCTCTATCAGTAAAGTGTGGAGAGAGAAAACATCTTCCTCAAGGCTCACAGAGAAGGAAGTACCGCCATTCTCCTGAGCACACTGGAGTTTTGCACACCCCTCAGTGGACAGACTGAAGGCCAGCAGGAGAGAAAGATAGCTGTGTTCAAAACCAAAAATGTTGGGGTTTCATTTGTTTCTTTGGTGAGTTGGTTGGTCTTGTTTGTTCTAGCTTTGCTTTCTCTCCTAGAAGAAAGAGTTGGGATGTTTCAGCTAGGCCGCAGGTCTTCAAAAATCAAATAAAGGGCAATGCTGTCCCAGTAAAAAGTCTCCTCAGAGAGCACAATTTCGTTTTGATGCTGGGGACTGAACCCAGGGCTTTGGATAGACTAAGCATGCGCTTGACTAAATATGGTCCAATCCTGCTTTTAACAGGTGAATTCAGGATCGTGGGTGAGCAGGGAAGAGCATGCACAGGTCAGGAGACTGTCCTAGCAAGCACCCCCTCAGAAGCAACCATCTACCAACATGAGCTGACAATTATCTCCCACAAGCAGGTGTCAGAAGTCTTCACACACAGTCTTCATTCTGACTTCAGAGAGAACTGACCCAAAACTACTGCCCAATACCATCTTCACAAGCTATCACCAATACCACCATATTCAGCTAGAGCAGTGGTTCTCAACCCACAGGTCATGACCCCCTTGGGAAGAAAAACCCTTTTTACAAAAGTCGCCTGAAACCATCAGAAAACATATTTATATTATGGTTCCTAACAGTAGCAAATAGCAAATTACAGTTATGAAGTCGCAACAAAAATTATTTTATGGGGGTTGGGGATTTAGCTCAGTGGTAGAGCACTTGACTAGCAAGTGCAAGGCCCTGGGTTCGGCCCCCAGCTCCGAAAAAAAAAGAAAAAAAATTATTTTATGGTTGGGGGGGGTTCCACAACATGCAGAATTGTATGAAAGAACACAGCATTGGGAAGGTTGAGAACCACTAGACTACAGGATAATTTCACTCACTTATGAGGCTCAAAGATCTAAGAACTGGTGACCCAAGGGTGTGTCCTGCTTGTCCCCCACCTAGCACCCATTTCCGGTGAAGCAGAGCAGAAGGTGGGGGAAGCACACGCATCATCCTAGCTTCTTCTTGGCCTGGCTGCCAGGAAGCTCAGAACTACCATCTGTCCCGGGAGTCCTTGACATCCATTTCCTATCCCTTCCTTCCTGGTCCTGCGTTAATCATTTTCGTTTTATTGGGCCTGCCCGTTTATCAGACACGGCCTTCGAGTATATTGTGAAAGCAGGCAGAAACTAAGCAAGCGGCAGAAATGGGACATCTTAAGCACCCACTTCCTGGAACGTCTCCTGCTGCATGGAGGTCCTATATACCCCAATCTGAACCTTTAATAGACTGCTTCCAAAAATATACCCTTTGTAGTTCCTGGATTCCTTGAGAAAAGCTCCAGCATTCTCAAAGACACCCCATTATTCCTATGTGGCTCGTGAGTCAGGCCAGGAAACACAGCAGTGAGTACCTGAACCAATGTTGTGACAGCTACGGGTAGGAAGCGCAGCCCGCTCTATCTCCCATTTCTCCCTTTCTTCTTTCTGCGTCCCCCCCCCCTTATTAACTCCCCAGGCACTGAGGTTCATAGGTATACCATTGCTTGGGACACTTCCTGCTATATAGGAGCTCTGCGTGTTGTCTGTCTGTCTGAGCATTCTTTCTCCCTCTCTTGCTCACTCTCTGCAAGGAATGTACAGCAAATTCCTCTGTAAAACATAAAGAGAAAAGAAAAGAGAAAAGGAGTCTGACCCATTTCGCTTGAAGCTGGTTTTAAATGTTCCCATACTGGGCATGTGGCCCAGGGTATAACCAGGAAAGTGTCCCTGCAAGCCCCTCCTAAATCTTAATACCAAAGCATTATCCTTCCATCCCTAGTTAGACTATATTTCCTCTAATAAGATCAAGTCCTTCTTCACAATGCTTGGGACAAGAATTATTTCTGATTCGGACTTTCCTGAATTTAGAAATATTTGAACACGTGCTATCCACTGACCATCCCTAATTCAAACCTCTAATATCCAAAACATCCTGAAATCTGAACCTATTTAGCTAACATCTAAGTAGGCAGGCCTCCTGGGTATGAGGTGGATTGCGCCCTCTGATGGCACTCAGGAGGTAGCTTTATTTAAGCCATAAAGGAAGTTTCCTTTACCTTAAGACAGTCCTCGCTGCTTACTGGGTGACGTGGTGAAGTACCCCTCTCCCACTCCTAACCGAGCAACGCTGAAAAAAGAAAGCTGCTGCCTAGAACACAGCAGACGTTCAGCGAATGTCAGTGACGTACAAGAGAATCTAGGCCTGCTTGCTTTCACCATTCGAAACTAAACCAGGGCATTTAATAAACAGTTGTCACAGTAAAACTGTGGGCTGGATGCCGTGAGGGAAACAAGGACCCATATAACCAGACAGGTGCAGCCTCAAAAGTTCCTCTGCATAAGGCCGAGCTATCTGCATAACAAAATCAAAACATTTGGAATCGGACCAATCTGGACAAGCCCATTGACTGTCATTGGTGTACTGTAATTTGTGACTGGACAGTAGGATAAGTATCATAACGGTCGCACAAGAATGCACATAAAACTCGCCACGGCAAGTACTACGTGACAAGGATTTGACCAGCTCTGGTAAGACTTCGAGTCTGAACCTTAGCAGGCAACATGGAGCCCAGAAGGGCCATCAGAGTGACTTCTCATTGGGGCTAGCACCCTCAAAGTATCTTCACTAGGCTCCTGCTTCTGTCCACCTGACGCTGTTGGCTGTGAGCACCTGTTCACTCTGGCTTGGGTCTCTCGACAAAATGTGTGAGAACTGATAGCCACCTGCACCCCTTTTTCATGCTGAAAATCTGAGGCTCGATGCTATAAGCCATTTGGTATCCTTGCAAACCAGTAAGTACCCTGCGACCGCTCCAGCCTCCATGGGGGAACCTCCAAGTGTTTGAGAGCTCTGGAAACTGCTGAGATAGGAGGACGATATGCTGATGGCCACAGTGATTGACACATAGTCCAACAACACTGTAAAATAGATGCTATCCCTACGGTGCAGATGAGGAAACTGAGGTACGGAGTGTGCATAGAACTGAAAAGAAAAAAAAAACAGCAGATGATCTGAACCCAGACAGCTGTCATTGGGAGCTCCTGACACCATTCCCCTGTATTCACGGCAGCCCACGATCAAAGGCCTGAAGGTTAGAAGAATTACTGGGAATAGAGAAGACATGGAGAAGAGGGCAGTGGCTCCTTTCTGGTATCTTAAGACTGAGAGTCTGAACTTCATGGAGGGGCCCATCACAGTGACTTCTGATAGGGTTAGGACTCCCAGAGCACCTAGACTCCCAGAGCACCTATAAGCAGCCCCTAATTCAATGGCACACCCCTGACATCATGGCAGCCATAACTGCCTGCCTTCCCAACCAGGGAGACCAGACCTCCTGTCCTTTCTCAGCAAATCCTGTTTAGCCTCATCCTAACCCTGCGCTCTCCCCGCAAACAGCTTAGCACTCTGCCCTCTGCCAGATTATTCTAACAATTTTCTGGATAAAACTAGAAGAGAAGTAACTCTCCCACCAGCTCTATTTTTATTTCTGTTAAATGCTTCATTCATTCATTCATTCATTCATTCATGCCTCACTCTGTAGTCCAGCCTGCCCTCCACCCTATGATCCTCTGTTGAAGTCTCTTACTTCAACCTCTGGCATGCAAATGCTTCCATTAAATCCCCTCCCACACTCACCACCACCTGATCAGTATGCAAAACATCCCAGTCCACAGGCATATCTGGTATCTGCTCAGAAGTGAAGGCCCTTTGTTAGGATAAACCCTTAGATAAGATATCACTTTCTGGGGGACTGACTTGGGTAGAGCCCCAAGGTAACCAAGCAGCAGCAGAGGAGGGCTTTTTTTCCCTAGGTCCTTCACAAATCAAAGGAACTTCTTAGCCGGTGCTTTATTAGTTCAACTAAGCATGGCTTTATTTTAGGTTTTCTGTTTTTTCCTCTGGTGAATACAATGCTTCTCCCCTTGGAGCAGGCCCTGCAGCCGCCTGCAAGTGCACACACCCTGTGGCCTGGGCGACAGTTCAGAAGGACACTCTATGGCTCTCTCCCTGTTCTTGACAGCACTCAGAGAGGAGCTGCCACTAAAATATTATTCTGCACAGTAATTGACAATGGTTTCGTTTCTTCCCCCATCAGAATAAAAAGGCCACAGAGCTGGAGGGCTGTGTCATAATTCTTGGGAACAAAACAGTCCTCGTGGCGTTCACTTTCTCTTTTGTAATTGAAGGCAGAGTTCCAAATGGCTTCGCCTCCTGAGATTTGCCGTCTGAAATGCTATGAAGAACTGGCTCCCAATGCTCAGAAGACCAGAACCTTAAATGGCCAATGAGTAATCTGTAGAGAAAAATATCTCCCCAGTTATCACTGCCACCTGCTCCTCTTAACAATCTGCCACCGTGATAAAGATTTTTGCAAGGCTCAAAAGAATTCTCATCCCAACATGGCTGCATTCCTGATTTATGGCCATTTACGGGCCAGCGGGAAAGATCAATCGTAGTTTTCCACTGGAAAGGAAAAAGCCATTATGGCGGTGGAGCTCCTAGCAGAACCTGCTGAGGTTTCCTCATTTCAAGGGAAACTTAGAAGGTGGATCCATTAGGGGGCACGGGGGGACATGGCTGACCACTGAACGCCTTAAATCATCAAACCTCCCCGAAAGAAGTGGGTCTATACAAAGCCATTAATCCACCATTTCCAGGCACAGAGCTGTCGACTACACAGTATCTGCCCAGATTAAAGAAAAAACAGCAACAACGAAAATCGCAGATTGAAGGAGTTCTCAGCAGAGAAAAAAAGCAAGCTCATCATCCCAAAGAAGGAGCCCCAGATAAGCACTTGGCACCCTGAAAAAGCTATAAGGTAAAACATGATCGCACAAGGCGGTTTTCTGACAGGATTTAAGGTATGCAGGCATCGCTCCCAGTATGAAATAAGAGACTACAGAAATGCCTACAAGGAACTGGCAGCCACGCTTCAAGCTTGGTGACATAACTGCTGAGGACCCCAGCAGGCAAGGGTTCCTCCATGTCACCCCTGGTGTGGGGTGATCCCTGTCCCTCCCTCTCTTAGAGCCCTGGGAGGACCTTGGGATTCTAAGGCCACCCACGTTTCTAGGCCTCTCTACCTACCCTCTGTCATTCCCTTCCCCCCCCCCCCCGTGCCTGAAACTGCCTTCCATATCTGTTGACTCCCCATTTCTCTCACCGTGTAAAGACAGCTTGAATCCCATGGAGGCTGAAGAGCGAGAGAGGAAGAAGCAAGATGCCAACTGCAATAGAGGGGAAGTTGAGGGCATAGGAATGAGAGGAGTCTCAGGATCTGTGTGCATGAGGGTGAGCCAGCCATGTGCAGGGGTGGGATGTGTACCTGAGGGTGAGCCAGCCTTGTGCAGAGAGATGCACATGCTAGTGCCGTCAGTGCTAGCCACTGTCCATACCCTTCTAGATGTGTCCAACCTGTGGCCCAAGGACTAAACACATCTCAAAGTAGCTATACGTGTTGATAAGCACGTGACATTTACATTTATAGATGCCATGTGCTGGCTAAAGAGAACTGGTGCACAGGAAGGGGAAATGGTCACGACTTCAAGGAGAAAAGAGTCATTGCTCCAGGCCACCAAATTCCTAGAATAGAGCAATGGGCCTCCAGGGTAAACAGGTTTCACTAGGAGGGGAAGATTAAAACTTTTGCTTAAGAGTCCTACAAGGTGGGGGGAGATATTATTTCTTGTCATAACAAGTCTTGGGCTGGAGGGATGGCTCAGTGGTTAAGAGCACTGCCTGCTCTTCCAGAGGTCCTGACTTCAATTCCCAGCAACTAAATGGTGGCTCACAACCATCTGTAATGGGATCTGATGCCTTCTTGTGTTGGAAAGCAATAGTGTACTCATAAGTAAAATAAATAAATCTTAAAAGAACACAAGTCTTATAGTATTAGACAGAAGATTTAAAGACTAGAACAAGGCCTTCACACACACAACCCTCCTTCTCTGTGTTTGTTTGTTTGTTTGTTTTGTTTTGTGTTTCAAGACAAGGTTTCTCTGTATAGCCCTGGTTGTCCTCTCTGTAGACCAGGCTGGTCTGGAGATTTGACTGCCTCTGCCTCAGCCTCCGCCTCTGTCTCTGCCTCCTGAGGGCTAGATTAAAGGTGTGTACCACCACAGCCTAGCCCTTCACATCTTAACTATGATCTGCAAGAATATCAAGAGCTACTGAATATGCGTCGGAAATCCCAGAAACACACACAGATCTTTCTAACCTGTCAAAAGATAACAGTCAATATCATGCTAATGAGACAAGAACAGAAAGACATTGGATATCTCTTTTCAGTTCCAGAAGCCAAGGCCAGGGTGTAGGGCAGGGTTGGGGTGGGGGACAACCTAATTTTATTGTTATTTTAGGTGTTCTTTGTAGGCACTCATCGGACCTGAGGACACACATGACCTCAACTGCAACCCTTCCCCAAAACAGCCCTTATGCAGCCTGGCCATGAGCCCACCAAGCCGACTCAGCATGGGAGGAGGGGAGCCATCACCTCAGCAGAGGTCCATGGGCAGCAGTGAGCAAGGGAAGACGAGGGAAGGACCAGGAGAAAAAGGGAGCAGTTGCTCACCAGGGCCTGGGTGACCAGAGTGACAAAGAGAAATGTACAAAGGCTAAGCTGCAGGCTGCGTCCCTGAGGAGGGCTCTGCAAGCTCCTGTGACAGCAAGGAAGTGGTACTTAACTATGCAGACAGGGTACAGCACTACTGTCTGTGGCCACAGCACACCGTGAGGAGGGAAAGGGGCCAAGGTTCCAAGAAACCTCAGGCCTGCCTCAACTACCTCACTGGATCCATTCAGTCAATTCGTGGAGAAAGAAGGATGGAAAGGGGGAAGGAGGGAGGGAGGGAGGGAGGGAGGGAATGTGTTAGGATCCAGGGCCTCACTCATCTTGGGTATACACTCTGTCATTAAGCTGCACCCCTAATCTCCCGTGTCCCTTTCTAACATCTTGTATGCCTTCCATATAAATACCTTTTTAAAATGGCGCCAATTCTATGAGAGTGACTACAAGGCTCCAGCTTTAGTCTATTCCAGGCCTTCTTCATCGCTCTCCCTTCAGACACGTAATTCCCTTCTGGTGTGGAATACTGTTTGGGTAACTGGTGGGATTTTTTTTTTCCCTTACCACAAATGAAGTCACTGTTGTCAAATGACTCATAAGCCCAGGCCACCGAGCAGCCCCCCCAAATGTATGACATATCTCCCTACATGACCAAGTTTCCAGTGAGCTTCCACGGTGAAACAGATGCATACACTGGTGACACTGGTGATAGGGGCTGCTCACCCTCCTGATTCGAGGGATGGCAGATCTCTCTCTCTCTCTCTCTCTCTCTCTCTCTCTCTCTCTCTCTCTCTCTCTCTCTCACAGACACACACACACACACACACACACACTCCCTGACCAACTCTAGTTCATTGATTTAGATCATATAGACAGACACACACACCACATCACACCCCCCACACACACACACACACCCTGATCTGGGTAGTTTGGGGGAGGTGTTTATTGACTCCTTTGACAGACTAAAAAGCTGGGTAAAAAATGAATAGTTAACACGCCTTTCTCATATTTATCAAACAGCACTCAGTTATTCAAGATGCCTGTAAGATTAATACTTCTTGAAATACTCCACCTTGGATATCTGGGGGGAAAAAAATTCTAATTTTACATTTAGCAAAACATACAGTCCCAAACCCTCACAACTTGTAACTGATAACCTGCCCTGCCCACTTTAATGAAGTATCTTTGTGTTGTTATTGCTGTTGTTGTTGTTGTCGTTGTTTTGGCATAAGTATCGCTTACATTATTGCTTTAAAGGAAACTGTGTGAATGGCTGAAATGGCATTTGAGTAAGAGACTAGTCTCTTGAGTTTAGAATAAGGTTTAGAATTTTTTATATCCCCTTCAAATTTGTGATTCTCAAATTACACAAAAAAATTGAATTTGGGCCATAGTGGCGTCTGTGTTTTTATAAGTTTTCTACATCACAAAAGTTCTAGTCTTTATCTCACATTCACTAACTCTATACAATCCTCATATAACGTCAGTCTTTCTTAAGTGCCACCATTTACTCACGGCCTATATTCCTTCCCTGTTGGTTTGACACTCAAGGCTTCTGCTAAGCCCCTTGGATATGCATAGCATTTCGTGCCCCGCCAGACCTACCGTATTCCCAATTCCAGAGTCACTCAGAAACTCCTCTTTATTCAACACAACCTCTGCATCTGCTACTAGGAAATGACATACATGCCGGCCTCCAGCATCCCACCATCCATCTCACGCACAGTGAGAGTCGACACGGCTTCACTGTCTACACTTCTACCTCCTATGCTGCCAGTGGCCCCTAGTTAGTTACATAGCCTGACTGAAGGGCGGGTGTGGGTGGCAAGAATTTGAGGCTTCTCCAACTCCACCCTTCCCATGTCATCCCACCTTTCACCTGTATGGTAACTTCTAATTCCCCCTTTCAATCCCTGCAAGAAGAACCGTGCACGCCAGGCATCTTCTCTACCACTGACCTATGCCCCCAGCCCTCTTTTTACTTTGGCCTCACTAGTTACCCACGTTAGCCTTGAATTAGCAATCATCCTCCTGAGAAGCTGAGATCAAAGCCATGCACCATCGGACCCATCTTACCGTGGTTCTTAAAGGGCTTGCTTGCCACACTTGGGGCTCACACAGGCCTACAAAGAACACCTAATCGAGGATGACAGAATCGTAAGTTCCTGAAATGACATTTAATGAGTGGATGCCTACATTGGAGCACCAAGACCAGAGAACTAGGATAGAGAGGACAAACTCCCTCCCAAGGCATGCCTGGCTCCAATCGCTAAAGAGGGAATGAGTCTGTAATCATAATATACAGATAGTGGGCTAAGGAACTCCTAGTGTCATGGACAACATCAGTGACACATTACACGTGTGTTTCCATGAAGACGAATCTTGTGCCACAGTGTGTTAGCGGGACCCAGCACGGAGGCGAGAGATCAGACGCTGAGTGGAAACCCTGGCTCTTCCTTTAGCAGATGCAGCGGCGCTGCCAGGAGCCCTAGCTGCTTGGGGTGCTAAGGTCTCAAAGTAGGGACAAAGCACACACACTCCAGGTTGTAGCAGAGATTAAAGGAGTGAATTCACCCAAAATCCTGGCTCAGAAAAAGCACTCTGTATGCAGGTGGCCCCTGTCCATGAGCAATCACCACACCAAGGTCTGTCTCATCAGATAGGTTTGTGCCCTGTCTCTATTATATATTAGATTTGTAGATGAGGAAATTGGGGGAGGGGTTCCAAGCAGGGTCCATCATCCCAAAGACCAGGGAGATTCAACTCAAAATCTCAGAAGCTGCAAAGTCTGATCTCTGCCTACCATGGTGGGCTGGTAAGTGCTGGAATTCCCTCCATCGCTGTGTCAAATTGTACTCACCACACTTCAAGACACAGACCAACTGCTCCAAGGCTCATAGAGAATCGTGCGGGTAGGAAGGGTCCTGGGTCCTGATGTGGTGGGAGATGTTCATGGGACGCAGAAGGACCTCAAGGGGCTGTCATGAGCACTTGGGCTCACAACTGCTTCTTTAAGTTCACAGTGTGTGGGCCTCACCCACAATGTAATAGATACACCTCAGAATGAGGAAGATGCTACTCTCCTCATGGAGTTACTGGACAGCAAGGACATGCCACCATCAGTTTCCTGGAGAGGACATCTGTGGGGACCCAACACAAGAAGACATCCCAGCTCTCGTCCAAGCTGAGTCTGCTCTCAGTCAGCGTATTTTCAAATAGCACGCCCCTATATAAGACTTTCTATGAAAAGAACAAAGATCTCACCTGCACGTTCAATAAAACAAATCAGAGGTGTTAATGTCAATATAAGAGGAAAATGTGGTTGGCTCAAGAAAATGGAATAAACCAAACATTTTTTTTTCTTTGACACAGTCTCACCATGAAGCCCTGGCTGGCCTGAAACTCCCTAGGTAGACCAGATTAGCCTCAAACTCAAGAGATCTACCTGCTTCTGCCTTCCTGCCTTCCAAATGCTGGGATTAAAGGCTCATAACATCATGCCCAGTCCAACAAACACTCTTTAAAGTTTTAATAGATCTTATGATACAGTGGCCTAGGCTTTTGAGTCCCCACACCAACTCTCAAAATAATTTATAATAATTTAGCAATACTGTCTTCCACCAAGCCTCTAAACGTTTGACATGGCCGGGGTTACAGCTCATGAACAGAAACCCCTCAAAATGTCACAATCATCCTGAAAAGACTGAACTCTGCCCATCTCTGCGATGGGCTGCTACCTAAGAATGTAGCTGCAATGGGGAGGGAGGGCCTTTCAAATTGTACTCAGCATCAAATTGTAAATGACATCACCAAAGCAGGCCCAATTCCAGTGGGTCTGTACCCTTGTACTAAGGATACGGACGCACAATGGAAAACTCATATAAGCAAAGGGAGATAGCCATCAATGAAACAAGGAGAGGCACAGAAGTAACCAGGATCACACCTTGATATTGGGGTCCTAGCCCCCAGAAGTATGAGCAGATATAAGCTTGTCACTTACACCTTGCTAAGACAGATCTAGCTCAGAGCTGCTCTTCTGATGATACTACATAGCCCATCCCCCCTTTGGTGCTCACAAGGTATACTGGAAGACATCTGAATCTAGAGTCTCCCGGGAGTCAACTGTCATTCCAAACCTCTTATCTTCCTGTCTCGTTCACTGCCAATCAACCTCTCCCAAACCCTCTAGAGCCGCATTTTCTCCAGCCATTTCCTCTGTAAATGGACAGAATGAAAAGCAAACCCTGAGTTGGATGGGGAAGCAACGTATGAAAGTTATGCTTTCTCTGAGACCACAACTTGCAGACAGCCAAGCAAAGACTGAAGTCGTCTCTAATACTCAGGCTGCAGCTGCAGGGACACACAGACCTGTCTGTCCCCTGAACCCTCGGCACATGCAATGATGTGAAGCTAGCAAGATGAGTTGAATGGGCATCTGTAGAATTTGAAAATATTTTAGCTCTCTGTCCCCCACATAAACTGGAACCTCCACATAGAGACATACTAAATATGCCAGGCAGAAATATGCCACGCAGTCTGGTCAGCATAATCACCACACTTGAACCACAAGTCTCACTTAGCTCCCTCATGGCCAGGGTGACCATGGAAACCAAGCTTTTCCTTACACAGGAAGGGGGCGGGGCACTTCTCTAAACAATTTACAGTAGGCATTGAAGAAGAAAAGTAATGTCCCAGGTGCATTTACACAAGATACAACCATAAAGTTCTTAGTCTTTGCAATGGCAGATGAAACAAAGTAAACTGTCAACCCGGGAGACCTTTTCTGTAAGAAGCTTTCTCTAGAGACCAAACGGTAACAAAGTAGCAAGTGCAGTTGAAGTTCAGAGGAGACATATTATGGGCTGTCAGTAACATGGGCCACTAGCACCAGGTTATCACAGTATGTCACAGTCGTCTATAAGGTGCATCATTCAACAACGAGGCCATTAGATTGGCCATGATTATTTGTTCCATACACACTTTGTACATGTAGTAAAATACCACACTGTGTGCTCATAAATGTGTAATTACTACAGTGCATGCGAATCAAAACTTCCAAAAGTTCTGAGGTGGGGAAAGTCGGGTTTTCTGTAAAGATTTGTTTTATTTTATTTATATGCGTGCGTGCATGTGTGCGTGCGTGCTTGCTTGCTTCCCAAGGATTCATCTGATGCACTTCTAGGAACCAAGCTCGGGTCCTCCGAAAGAACAGCAACTCCTACACACTGAGTATCTGAGTATCGCTCCAGCCCTAAAGGTGAGAGTTTTATCTACCCTGATCTTATCACCATATGATGAACATGTATACTGAAACAT
Organism: Rattus rattus; assembly: GCF_011064425.1. Lineage (NCBI taxonomy): Eukaryota > Metazoa > Chordata > Mammalia > Rodentia > Muridae > Rattus > Rattus rattus. The sequence continues at coordinate 66,350,389 of NC_046168.1, forward strand.
ACTTACTTAAAAATAGGTACATATAAAAAGGAAAGCTTCATGGGATTAAATTGTTGTAATCTAAAACTTTAAAGTGCTTCAGTGAAGCATCAGGGCAAACAAAGAGGCTCCTAAAAGCCAGGGTATCGCTCTCAGCGGCGTCAGCCAAACGGCAGCACACGGGTGCCTTGTCTTGAGGTAAGCAGTGGCTGTTGCTTTTGTTGTGAAGTGACCCTTGGAAAGGCCCACAACATTTTCTGAAAGAACTGTCCTGGAAGACCTCACCTCACCTGGCACTGAAAGACACAGAGACACTAGTATTGGTGCTCTACTGGTAGGAAGCAGGCTGAGATGCACACACACAGCTGGTCAATAAAAATGATACAGATGTGATATAGCGAGTGCTTGTTTAGTGCCAAACATTGGAGCTGTGTGCCACACAGCCTTACATAATATACTAATTATACACTTCCCCCAAAAACCATGTGATGAAGTTTCGAGATTATCCGTCCACTAATTGCCTTGGATTAAAAAATGCTTTTCTCAGAAAAAAAAAAAAAAAAAAGAGGGGAGAGTCATGGAAGCCAAGTCGAAGCCTGGGTTACACTTAAACTACGCTGGCCATGTGATCACCAGCCCTGTTTGATGTAGCAGAACAAACCACAACAGTAAGGGACTAAGACTCCGGGCTCAGGAATTCTTCTGTAAAGTTTTCAGAAAGTTTGGGGCTTGAGGAGGTGGGCTCAATCTTTAAAGGGCTGGGCAGAAGATCTAATCCCCACAGATCTTATTCAAAATACAAGACATTTTAAGAAGCCAGGGAAGGCTTGTAGTCCCAGTGCTGGGAAAGCTGAGACAGGGGGATCCTATCTAACCAGCTAGTCCAACCTCCTTGATGAGTTGCAGGCCAATGAGAGACCCTGTCTGGAAAACAAAGTAGAAGGCACCTGAGGGTGTCCTGTGCATTGCTCTAGTACCTGCACATGCACAAACATGTGTGCATAAGACGCAACAATGCACACAAACAGTTAGCTTCTTAAATGGGTCATATAGTCCAATGATCCAAAAATGAGCACTGGAATACACACCATGCAAACATCCCTCTCTGATGCTAGTCTCTGGGTCTCTTTTCTTGCCCCACTCCTGCCCACTCACACATACTCCACAGTGACCCAGCTGCTGCTAGGTTCCTGGGAATTCCTCTGAAGTCTTTCTTAAAGATACCAGCAAATAGAAAAACCTCCTTCCCTCCATCTCACCGCTTTATCTGAACAAGCTAAACCACTCCAGAGGCCATTCCTTCAAGAGGTATAGGTAATAGGCATTCTATAGAGTCCAAAGAAGCTCCAGCCGAGGGTTTTAGGTGCTTACAAGTCAAGATGACGTATGCAGGAAGCACAACTCAAACTTCAGTATCTAAGCAAAATCAGCCGGAACCGAGGAGTAACATCCCATGTTCTAATGCTTCTAAATGAGGTAAAACACAAAATAATAATTATCAGGAATCCTGTCATCGGCTGGCCAAGCAGCCAGCTGTAAAATCTGTACAATCTGAGCCAACACCAATGATTAACAAGCACATGTGTCTCTCGCCAACCTCCAGTTCAGGGTCCCGAAAAATCTCTTAGGAGAATCTGTGGTTAATTAGCATAAAATATTCTTCTCTTAACAAGGGAAGAAATGACTAGTCCTCTCTCAGAAGAGAGCTACAGATGCAGTTCCACTTGGAAATGAATACAGAACCTGTGAGACTTCACCAACCACGCCAGCAATGGGATTCATGTTCATTTACCCAGTGTCCCCTTTCCACATTGAAAGATGTCAAGGCTTCAAATGATGACATCCCATCTGAGACTCCAAGCCTTGAGCATACTTTGTCTTTGCAAGGTCTCCAGCCCCTTTGCTTCCCGTTTGCCCATTCATCTTGTACATCAGACCCTATCTTTCCAGCCTCTCCCGTCAGTCTATACCCCAGCCCTCTAGGCATCCATTTTGCTTTTTCTACTTTGATGATGTCACCTTCGGTCCCACGTCTCCTCAGGTCCACCCCCACCCCCGCCACATTCTAAAATGTGTCACCATAGTCTGGAGTGCCTGGCACACTGCCCTCCACCTTGACCCATTGCTGCCACCCCATGGGCCCATACAGCTTTCCCTACCTGCATCAGATGCGCACATTGCCAGATTACTGTAACGGAGAGATTTAACATCTGCCCCACTGGAAGTTTGCATGCACTTAAGTCCTAGCTGCCATTACCTCCAGTGTGACGGAATTTGCAGACCACGACTTTAAAGAAGTTAGGTTAAAATGAAAGCATTAGGGTGGGCCTCTAGCCAATCTGACAGGCAGCATTACACAGAAAAACAAAACACACACACACAAACCTATAGCATGTGGGCACATATAGACCCCTGGGTGTGTCTACAAAGAGACTTCCCGAGGACGTGGTGAGAAAGCAGCCAGCTACAAGCCCAGGAGACAGACCTGGAAAGATCCTATGACACCTTCATCTTGGACTTTTAACGCCTGCAGAGCTGTGAGAACACAGCTGTATGTTCTTTATGTCTCTGGGATGGTGTTTTGCTATGGCAGCCATAGTGAACTAATAATAGAACTGCCCTTACCTTCCTCCCACAGTGCCGAAGCTCGCCCAGCTCTTAGCAGCCTCTCTGCAGTTCACATCAGACAACTCAATCCTACACAAGCTACAGCAGTTCTTATGGTACTCGGAAGGCTGTACCATCACCTGATTGGAGAAAAGGTTTAATACCTGGGCGAATGCTCGTAACATCAGCCATTAACACCGCACCTTATAGCAGCTGCTCTTCCTTCCGTCTCTCCGGGAATCCTCTGTAACCCCACTAAACCAGCGGCTGTTCCTCCTGTATCTTTGGGCTCATGCACCACACAGCCTTCTAGGACTGGTTGCTTCACTTCATTCCTGTCGGGGTTCAGGCCTATTCGTGGCACAGACACACAATGTTTTGTTGTTCGTCCTCAATAGTTAAAGAACACCTGGGCTATTTTCACCCGAGTCTGGAGTCACACTTCGATCTTAAAGCCAGCAGGTAGATCTGGTGGACTCTCCAAATGCCATGATATAATCAGCGGGAGAAACATCTCATGCTACACTATCACACAATGAGGTGTGGGTATTATATTAATAGCAATTTCTACACACACACAAACACACACACACACACACACACACACACACAATTAATTGTGCCTTTCTCTACAGGCTTTCTGTCAACAACCACCAAGTCTCTGTTATCATAAAGTGCCACATTAGATCTATATATGCCATTAACAGCACATATAAGTCACCATTTCTGTAAGTTTTGACCTATTAAAATGTGTACTTAGGGCAATTGTCCTCTAAGGTACACACGTGCACCAGGCACACGCATGCATACACACCCACAATGCGCCCACACACACTCATGCACACCCACACATATGCATACACACACACCTCCCACACAATCACACATGCACACACACCATATACACAGATACACACACAAAGATGACGAAAGAAACTTTTCTACTTAGAATCCAAGTTCCTAACAAAAATATTTCTCCCTTTGAGTTATTCCAAGAAACTGACAGCGAAGGACTTTTTTTTTTTTAAAGAAGAAAGAATAGAAGACTAGAAGGGTGCCGTACAAAAGGGAAGCATTTGCACTATTTGTTTACTAAAACTTTTTTTAAAACATGACTTTATAATTTAAAAGGCAGCATAACAGCCATAAACAGAATTATTCCAAATATGCTAAAGAATATGTGTTAGAAAATAGAACTGGAAGCCAGACATTAAAGGCCCAAGCTCTCAATCCCAGCACTGAGGAGGCAGAGGCTGGTGCACCTGTGAGCCTGAGGTCGGTCTGGTCTACATGGTGGGTTCCAGGACAGCCAGGGCTACATAGTGAGACCCTGTCTCAAACCAAACCAAAAAAGAGGGAGGGGGAGGGAATGAATAGAATTAGAATTAAAGATTTCAAATTGCATCTTTAATCCTGGTTTCCTGTCATCTTCTGTTCCATTCCTTCCTAAAACAACATAAATGTCTTCATTTCCTGCTAAAATAAAATGCATGGCCCCGGCAACTATAAGGAGACATTATTAGATTGGGTTGTTACAACCCACTAGAAGGAAGGTATGCTTGGGGAAGAGGTAACCTGAGTTCTATGCAAAATATATTTGCTATAGAGAAACTGCTGGCAAGGCCAGACAATTCAGCATAGAGCCGGCCAACTCTAATTTTTTTTAATTGAAAATATCTTTTATTTGGGGCTGGAGAGATGGCTCAGTGGTTAAGAACACTGCCCTTCCAGAGGGCCAGGGTTTAATCCCCACCATTCACACGACAGCTCACAATCATCTGTAACTCCAGTTCCAGGGGACCTGGCACCCTCACACAGACAAACATGCAGGCAAACCGCCTATACACATAAAATAAAAAGAAATGTCGTTAAAAATAAAAGAAAGTTTCTCTTTTTTTTTTTCACAGAATATATTCTGATCACGGTTTCCTCTCCCTGATCTAGTCAGCCAACTCTGAAGGAAATTGCTTTTTCTATGATAATTAAGTTAAGTGCTCTGAAAGGGAGACTGCAAACACATGGGTTCAGAGGAAGAGCAAGAATTAACAGCGAGCATACATGCACACACGCACACACACACACACACACACACACACACCAGCAGCAGCAGCAGCAGGGCAGGCCACACAGATTTCCTTGTGATCAAACATCCTTTTGGGCAAACAAATTTCCTGCATGGGTTTCCTTCCAAAGCAGCATAGCTGTTTCAACTTTGGGATGCATTTCCCCAAGAGCGATTTCATTTCCAAAGTGAGTCCACAGACACCTGTTTCACGCACACGGAAGTTGAAGTACCGGAAGTTCACGGTTCATGGAGAACAGCAAATAGAGGAAACAGCACTCTGCACACGGTCATTTAGAAGAGCCGAGCAACACTTCCTTTCTGGAGTGACCGTGCTTGGGATTTGGGTTGCTTAAATTCACTAACGATAGTCACCTGTTCTCTCATCTCAACTTGGCCTCTCTTCCTCACAGCTGGTGAGCTGCTCCAGGGAGCTGAACGGGGAGAACCATTGTCCCAAGTCCACTCCAGCTGCAGGAGTCACCAAGCATCTCACTGTAACTTTCTGTCACAATGCAGACCCCTTAGCTTACCTGCGTGGTCCAACATTTACTCTACTGTCTTTAGCTAATAAACACACCATTCTTCAGCTTTCTCCTTTGGAGTCAATGGGTCAAACCCGACTCCCCACTGAGAAGAGCTGAATGTGTGCCCTGAGAATTGGGATCTGGTCCCAGGAGGCAGCGGGCACAGAAATGAGGAACTTTCTCCTGTTCTCTATAGTCAGGTGTTTGTCATAAGATACATTTGAGCCCGCAGATTATCCAGGAAGGGACTCAAATGGAATGAAAATGGGTGGCTCCCCACCATCCCAGACCAAATCTGTCAAAAGGGATGAGGTATCTAGCAGAGACACCCCTGCCGGTTTTGCCTGTACCAAAGCCACAAGCTCTACCGGAGTAGCCAAAGCCTCAAAGATTATGATGTCAAGCCCAAAGCGTTGACCAGAGCGTCAGCCTTGAACGAGGGATTGTTCGTGCGGATTGACCGCACACTTCAGAGCTGGTGCCTGGTCCAGGGCAGCTCCTCACCGAAAGGCTCTCCTACACAACCACTGGGGTCCCATCCCACCTCAAACTGTCCTTTCTTCCTGTTCACCGACACTGCCTTCAGACTTTTGAAGGTTTATTTTATTTTTATTTTATCTGTATAGGTCTTTTGCCTGCATGTATGCCTGGAGGAACGACTTGCCAACCTTGTTCCATCTAGTGCTGAGCCAGCAGTTATCGTAGGAAGCTTGTCAACTCTGGAAGTGATTATCCTATGTCCTTGGGCCAACTACTCCCTAATGCTTCTCAATGGGAAGTATTTTTTTTTTTTAATTTCCCAAGAATGTGGTCCTTGGATGGTTGAGTCTTGTCAGCATTATGCATTCTGGGTGTTGGGCTTTGAGGAGAAAGAAAGGACTTCTGCAACCAGAATGGCATGAGTTATGAGTGTGGTGGGTGGGAGCCATCGCATGAGTGTGCACATATGGCCTCTTAATGGCAAACCGAGTGCTTAACTTGTTTCGGGCCCTGACCTTGGGATTGCGAAAACAGTCCTAATGCTCGACAAGGTGGGTGCTACTCCTACTCCTGTTATGTAGGTGAAGAAACTGAGGCATGGGAAGGTCATGATCCGCCCAGCTCATGACTGAGGACTGATGTATCTCGACAGTATGCAGGCCGCCTACCTCCAAACCCTTGAGCCTGGGTTTTAGAGAAAGCTGCTGAGGGCCATATGTAGACTGGGGACCTCTAGGGAGGGACATTTATGTTCTTCAGAGCTGAAGGTTGCCTGGAGATGAACCTGGAATTGTAGGAGCAGTTTTGGGGTGGATGGAGTCATGTCACTTCCTTTTTTCCTTCCTGTTTGAGTTAGATCTATAATTCTGATTGGGGGAGCGGGATGGAGCACTATCTGTTTTGCCTTCGGATCCAGGTTCAATACCCAGCACCCACATCTTGCAGGGCTAGGGCCTCAAGTAATTGCCACACCCAGCCCCAAATGCTCTTTCCAGCGAGGAGAGGAGCACTTAGCATTTGCACTACACAGTAAGTGGCTGGACACCAGTCCATTCTCTGTCTCCATTAGTCTTCCCAAAGCCAAGTGGGGTTATCGCTTTCCCTCAACAACAGACGTGATACAAAGCCACTCACAGGGCCATGAAGCCCGGTTCCACTCAGCCCAACCCAGCAGTCAGTTTCCGGCCATGTGGTCCCACCCAGTCCCAGACCAACTGAACAAGAAATGGCCTAGCCATTATCACCCTTCTCCCTCAGAGAAAATCACATTCCACACCAGCTCCCCTCACTCTCCTTCAAGTCAAGGGCCCCTACCCCTAATTTGTGTTCTCCACGCCACCCCAATTCACACATTCTCTCCTTAAATACCAGGGAAACATAGATGAGGTAATGATTAAAATGTGTCTCTTCAGGGTAAGGGAAGAAGAGCTCAGACAGTGACTAACTACTTGCTATGCAAGCATAAGGGCCTGAATTCTAAACCCCAGGTCTCGTGTAAATAGCCAGGTGTGAGGCAGGTGTGGGGCAGGTGTGGGGCAGGTGTGGTGGCATGTGGCACTTGTAACCACGGTGCTCAGGTGGCAGGGCCAGGAATATCCTAGCCTAATGAGCAAGCCACAGGTAGGTCCCAGTGAGAGACTGTCTCAAACACAAGTTGGAAAGCTACTGGGGAATGATACTTTAATCTGACCTCTGGCCCTCACACAAGCATGCTTGAAAGTACACCTGCGGGGCACACACACACACACACACACACACACACACACAGAGAGAGAGAGAGAGAGAGAGAGAGAGAGAGAGAGAGAGAGAGAGAGAGAGAGAGAGAGAGAGAGACCATCTTTGATAAGACACAGGAGAGCCATTCATTTCACAGTCAACTTAGGCATGTACGAAGAACAATATACCCTCTCATTTCTACAGGGCCTCTGCCCTACCTCCCCTACCCCAATTTAACCTTTCCTGTTCCCAAATAAAAGACACAGTGCCAGGAATGTGATTACCATTCAAAACCTGACGGGGCCTGTTTAACAATTCCTGAGATTCGAGCCTCCTTCTCCCACTCACCCCACCTCTGTCCACACCCTGGAGCTCAGCTCTCCCCCGTGGACCTGCGCACTACTGACTGCTACAAACCTGAGCACTGTCTTGTTTTCCTATGTTACATAAGACGGCCTGCAAGAAGCCAATGGGCATGAACAATGCGACCTCTTTTTACACGCGCTCACTGGATGTGGGACGTCACTGATCTTGAAACAACATTTTCAAAATGAGGTTTATTTTAAATAAGGCACGTCCTGGGCTCTTAAAAGCCCATGTCACGGCATCGTTTTTTTTTCCTCTTAGGAAATTTCTTCTAAGTCAGAAAAAGGTTGTCAACCTCTCTCAACCTTGGTAAAAGGAACATTTCTTTGGGTTCCGATGCCTCCCTTGCTGGGGGAGCTGTTTGGCATATTATGGGATGCATAGCAGGATGCCTGGCCTCTCTCTACTCACTCAGTAGCTGTTTGTGGCTCTCCTGCCTCCCAGAATGACAACTAAAATGTGCTACGTGTCACCAAGTTGACCCTCCAATCCAGAGATGCTTGGTGACACTTGGCAAAAGTCTGGGCATTGTGGTTCACACTTGTAATCAATCCCAGCCTTAGGGAAGGAAGCAGGGAATGCTGAACTCACTGGTTAACTATCCTAACCTACGTGGTAAGCTCAGACCAATAAGAGATTTTGCCTCAAAAAACAATGAATATCTAGGAGGGGTGGGTGTGGTTGCCACAACTCCATTTTAACTCGTGTGTGTGTGTGTGTGTGTGTGTGTGTGTGTGTGTGTGTGTGTGTGTGTAAGCTTCTATATCAGTTTCCATATGACTGTTTTAAAAAGTCTTTTAATGGTGTTATTTTACTCCTCGACATGCTCCCTCTTCTACCCTGCCCTACCTCCCCTACCCCAATTTAACCTTTCCTATTCCACTATAAAATACACAGTGCCGGGAATGGGTTCCATCTTTCAGAGTTGTTGGCCAGTGAGATCCCACAGATGCCCAAACATTACAGATTATTGTCAGTGCACTTGGTTACCATACAACACCTGACAATAAGACCCTTTTGCGGAAGACAGCGCCTACTTGTGTGACGTAATGGACAACTCAAGCCGGTGTTAACCTGGAAGCTTCATTCCTACTGGCTAGCTTCCATAGTGCTGGGAGGTGATATCTACACCATCAGAGAAAGAAAGGGATCATGTTCTTACTCAGCTGTGAAGCCTGCAAGGCCAATAGGAGCTGGCTGTACAGGGCACGCCCACAGGTACAACAGTGATACAAGCATCATAGGAGTCACCAACCACTCTCTGCTTGGATTTGAGTCCTGCTCTGCAAGAAGAAATCCATCCATACCTGGCACCACAAACTGGGTAGGCAGGTCACAGAACCCAAAAGAGACCCTACTACTATGATTCTGCTAAATGGATATAGCGTTGAATTGCCTACTGATGACATCATGATACTCACTGATTAATGCATCTTCGACCCTTATCAGAGAAGCCTCTACTAGAAATTGATGGTGATTAACAGAGATCCATGGGCTGGAGAGAGATGGCTCAGCAGTTAGGAGCGCTGACTGCTCTTCCAGAGGTCCTGAGTTCAATTCCCAGCAACCACATGGTGGCTCACAACCATCTGTAACTGGATCCCATGCCCTCTTCTGGTGTCTCTGAAGACAGCTACAGTGTCCTCATGTACATAAAATAAACAATTGTTAAACAAACAAACAAAAACCATAGAGATTCACAACTGACCAAATGCAAAAAGAGACTGCGGAATGTTCAGCCCTCAACGGGACATCTATACCCCAACTCCCTCCTTCCAAGGCTAAGGGATCATTGTAGAAGAGGGGACAGGAGGAGTGTAAGATCGAGAAGTGGTGGATGACTACAGGGAAATGGTATATTCTGAAGACAGCCAGGTAGCTTCATATACAAACTCAGAGTGGTTGTGTCAGCATGTACAAGCCCAAGACCAAAACCCAGCTTGAAGAGGGCATGAAGTTTCCCCTCTAGGCACTGAGCTATTGGCAACTGCTAGCTGAGAAGGGAACAGTCATTTTTTTAAAGATTTTTTTTGTATTATTATATAAGTACAGGGTGGCTGTCTTCAGACACACCAGAAGAGGGCATCGGATCCCATTACAGATGGTTGTGAGCCACCATGTGGTTGCTGGGAATTGAACTCAGGATCTCTGGAAAAGCAGTCAGTGTTCTTAACTGCTGAACCATTTCTCCAACCCCAGGGGACAGTCAGTTTTCTCTAACAGTACAGACTCTGCTAAGTTTACTGCGCTCCAGCAGTTGTCCACACCCATCAGGGCAGCACAAATGGGTCTTGATGGATTTAATAAAAATAAATGAGAACACAAAGGGAAGGAAGGGAGAACTGGTTATGAGGGTGAATAAATGTGATCAAAGCATACAGAGAATTATAAAAGAACTAACAAGAAATTTTGATTTAAAAAAAAAGAAAGATAAACGAGGAAAGGGAGAGGAAAGACACCTGAGGGTTTTTGGTTTGGTTTTGTTGTTGTTTGGCCTCAAATAGCAGCATGCTTTCAAATATCTGTGACTGTTACGTGTTCACTGGTTGCTTTCAACAAGTACTCAGAGATGTTTGCCCAAAGAAAGCTAAGTCAGATAAAAAAAAAAAAAGTTCATTCTTCATAAAGGGGCTATACCAGGAAAGCTATCAGACAGGTCAAAGCAGTGTGTATGCGTGTTTGTGTGTTCATGTATATGTTCCTGTTTGTACGTGGTATGTGTGTGTTCATGTTTGGGTGTATGTGGTGTGTGTGTGGTATAATGTGTATACATGTGTTTTCATGTGTGTGTAGGTGTGTGGTGTGTGTTTGTGTGTGTATGTGCATGTGTGTGTGTTCGTATGTGATGGTGTGTTAGTGTGTGTGTGCATGTGTGGGTAGGTATGTGGTTTGTGTTTGTGTGTGTGTGGTATGTGGAGTGTTTGTGTGTGTGTGTGTGTGTGTATGTGTGTGTGTGTTGGAAGTTAAGACCAGAAGCTACAGTTTTATTCTGTCCATCTCGGGGCTGCAGGACTGATGGTTTTCACAACCATCATACAGGTGGGGAGAAGAAACAGACTAAGGGCTGAGCACAACCATGGCATTATCATTTCTACTAAGATTTCAATGTCTTCCTTGAACAATCATTCTTGAGATTATTTGAATCTTTAATTTCCACAGTTCACAAAACTTCATACTAAAAGGCTTTTCTTTTCTCCCCTTATTTCTATGTATCTTTGTTTTACTTTATAAAGTGACTTGTTACATTTATAATTCTTAAAACAGAATCTAGGAAACACGCATGCTTTCCTTTCCCCTGCAGCTGCTGATATAAACCACACTTAGTGGCTTATTTATTATCTTACAAGTCTGGGGGTCAGAGATAGAAAAGGAGGAGGCAATTGATATAACTAGGTCATGTGAGGTATGGGCACATGAATTTATTTTACTCCAGCAACCATTTTATTATCAATGTGTAACCAGTAAAAACACAAGAACACACACACACACACACACACACACACACACACACACACACACACACACACACACACACATGCAGAGTTTGCCCCATTTCCTACTTTGACAGAGACTGCATTCCTCTATCACCATGAAGTACTCATCTAAGATCTTTGCACTCTCAGGCCAGCTTCCTGGACTGCACACCTCACTTCCTGCCTCCATACTTCTGTAATAAAGCATCCCTTTCCCTTGTCCTACCACTCTGGAGCTCCAGGAGGACACAAATCACATATTGGTCACTGCGTGGATGACCACAGGAGCTGGAAAAGTAGAGTGGAGTCCCACAAGCTCACTGTCTGGTATAAACCTCCATTTCTTAGCTAATAGACCCAAGTCCATGGGATTTTGAATTGCATCAGGTGTGCCCTCACAGACCCCCAGCCAGGTAAGCTAATCCACTCCCGCACGCCTGCCCCCAGCAACTCACCCTACTTCAGAAACTGCTTTAACCAGGGTCTAGAGAGATGGCTCAGCAGTTTCCTGAGAATGTTCACTGTTCTAAAAGGCCTGAGTCCAGTTACCAGCACCCACAGGGGGCTGTTTACAACTGCCTGTACCTGTAACTTCAACTCCAGGGGGAATCCAACACCCTCCTCTGGGCTCTGTGGGCAACTGCGATCCTATGCACGTATCCCTATACACATTAATACAGATAATTAAAAATAAAAATAAATCTTTAAAAAAAAAACGCCTTAGCATTAAATGTCAAGTTAGCTCACTACCAGTGAATCTGCTGATGGCAGCGGATTCAGAGGGCACTGAGGGAGACTGCTGGGAGACACTGAATCTGAGGCTTTCACTTCCGGAAGTCTAATGTGGACAGACATGGTATCAGACACATATGTCTATCTGCAAAGCAAGATTCAAACATCCTATGAAGGGTGCTGAAATGTGAACTTCCCTCTAGACCTAATTAGTCAGTCTTTCATCATTATATTGAAACACCCAAGACAAGATAACTGTATAAAGAAGAGATTTATTTACCTGCCAGTTGGTTGGCTAAAAATGCAAACAGCTTGGCACAAACACTGGTGACAGTCCCCCCTCCCCAAAAAAGCAATGGGAGTTACTATTCTAAACAGGAAGCCAGCATTGTATAAGGTTCAAGTATTTCTAACATCACCCTCTCTAGAACTTACTAGGATCCTGTAAGAAATATCTTAGTCCCATTGGAGGGCACAATATCATCAACAGACCTAGAACACTCTACAAGGCCCTGAGCCTCAAAGATTCCCTTCCTCTTCCCAACATCAACACGTGAAGAAAGAAGGTCCTGGCGCAGAGACTGTGGGGTGAGGTGGGGTGGGGGGAATCACTTCTAAGCCACATCACAAGTTTCCACTGGGACTGTACTCTACCTGACTAAAACACATGCCCTAGCTAAGTAAAGACATCAAAGGAGAGGAGAGAATGTTGGAAAGAAGCAGCAAGTTGACAGAGTGGGAGGGGCCTGAAAGAGGATAGCTGGGGCACATGCGTATCCAGTGTATGAAATTGTATAAACTAAACTTTTGTCGGATTTATTAGCATACTATTCTATGTGTAGAAGTGGTTTGCCTGCGTGTCTGTCTATGCACCACCACATGTGTGCCTAATACCTTTTAGAGATGAGAAGAGAACATCAGGTCCCTGAGGACCAGAGTTATAGACAGTTGTAAGCAAACATGTGAGCTGGAAATTGAACCTGGGTTCCCCAGGGAGAGTAGCCATTGCTCTTAACTGTTGAGTCATCTCTGCAGACCCATTTGTCTTTTTTAAATGAACACTAAAACAAACTGGAAAGATAACTGTCTATGACCGTTTGCTTCTGTGAAGCTACATTCTCTTATGCTTCTCATGTGTTCAATAACATTATTATTCCTTGGCCAAAACAAAATCACATTTAACCTCACTATAAGAATCCGGGCCTTAAATTATTTAAGTACTAATCACTTTTTTTTAAAAAAAAATATGGGGACTGGGGAAAGGAAAAAAGTTTTAAATTCCACTGAATATGCACAAGATCCAAGTTTACAAATATTTCCTCAATTCCAAATAGGTTCTGCATTCAGCAAGAAATTTTAGTTTTTAATTTCCTAGTGCGCTGAAATAACGGTAATCTATGTAACTTCTGTGAAAATGCAGGCTTTGGAAAAGGTTTGACCCCTGAGATATGTACGTACACACACACACACACACACACACACACACACACACACACACACACACACACACACACACACGAATGCACACACAAGGGAGGGCAGGTAAACAGACAGACAGACAGAAACACAAAGACAGTGAGACAGAGCAAGGTGTCAAAGGTGTGAGGGCAAACAGCCATGTAAATGAAGTAACGGTAGAGAAAGAAAAACACCCATGTACTGTGTGGAAATCCACCACTAACTGCCACTCCTTCCCTTTTTCTACAAGGTAAGATGTAATGAATTTCTTCCCTGATGCGGATTTTCCAAGGCAGGAGTATTCCCAAGGGTAGGCTCTCTCCTCTTGAGTAGAGTTTAAACACCAGGAAGTCTTCTTAGCCTTCTGACACCCACCTTTGAACTCTACACACATCCACTGGAAGTCGTCAGCCAATACAATACCTTCTTGGGCCTTCTCAGCTGGGGCTGTCACTGTGGAAGCCTGCATCCCATGACAGCCGCTACAGTGAGTAGTGGGCATGTGTGCTCTCCCAGGGGATAAATTTAGTTTCTCAAAGCAGCTAATCAGTGTCTGGCTTAGGGAAAAACCACATTATTAAGGTGCTGTTGTAAAGTAATGGGTCTGATCTGACTGATCTAACAGTACTGAGTAAGGAATACAGAGAAACACACTGGCCCGTGGTCATGCCACTCAAGAGTAAATACAGGATTCCCCAAAGACTGTCCTGAATGGTGGTGCACTCTTGGATGGCCATGTGCGGCCTCGCTCTTTAAAAATAACTGCCATTCCTTATTTTATCATCGTTATCTTAGCTAAGAAAAAGAAGCGGAAAAGGCCAAAGCTATACAGAAGACGCTGGTGACCTAAAGTCTGGGCTCTAACACCTGGACTCACCAAACAGCTGGTAACTGGTTGTTGTTTGCCTTGGAAAAAACACACAGCGAAAGCATTTACCACTTGGGACATGATTAAGGTCTTCTAGCGGTGGCAAGGGAAAGAAATGTTGCTAAGGAATGAGAAAATAAGCAAGTAAATGAAGCACGTTCATTTACCTAGGGAATTTTCTGTATTGAGCTACCTTTAAAAGCAAAGGCTGGGTTTGGGCAAAAATCAAACCGACAGTGGGCAAGATGTCTTAGATCTAAATGACAGATCTCAACGGGGCTGAGCTCCTGGGGCCAGGTGACAATCCTCCATAGTGACATGCCGTGGGCTATCAGTCATCCAAGAAGCCTCTGCTGCCAATTAGGAGTTCCCTCCCTGTTAGGTCCGACTTCCTTGAGAGTCAAGAGCATGCTGAGCAATAACGATATTAATGTATTAATAAAGACAACCTTCAGCTTGCAAGTTCTATCCAAAACTGACGCTGTAAGTTGACAACGTGGGCCAAAAATGTCTTTATTCTTCATTTGTGTATGCAGATGTGCCCACATGAGTTTACACACACGCACACACACACACACACACACACACACACACACACACACACACACTTCCCAAGATAATGATCTGAGTCTGATGATCCTGGGTCAAAGTGTCTTAGAAGGAACTGGCTCCCAAAAGTCATCTCCTGACCTTGTATGTATGTATGTAGGTCCAAGTGTACACACACACACACACACACACACACACACAAGTAAGTGTAATTTAAAGCCTTTAAAAGACTGAAAATACTGCTAATGACTTACAAAGAGCACAGCCATGACATCTGTCCCTGGAGCCCTGATATGATGAGTCACTAAGGGAGGTAACCTGCATAGGAAGGACCCACATCTAAAACGACACCCAGGACAGGATGATAGACGCCCAGGACGGATACTTATAAAGACTGAGCAGCAACTAGTTCCACTGCCTCTCAATCCAGAGGGCATTTGGGTTCCCCTTTTTCGTCTCAGACTTTCTCAGAGGCACAGCCATTATTGTGGACGCCTGGGATACTTCATGGCCACACGGAGAGCCGGGGCTTCGGCTGTGTGCTTTCCTTCACTTGTCTTACCTTAACGGCCATGGCGGCACGCGTTCTCATCTCAAGGCTGCAGCAGAAGGCTGACAACTAAATTATATTTCTTTGACTACCACTGTGAGTCCTTAGGGATTGGAAAATTCGATCCACTGCAGAGCGGGACTATAAATAACCACCTTCCTTCCTGCCACCTCCAGTATGAAACCAGCAACGACTAAAAAGCACTCCGTAACCCAGCGTGAACGAGCGGGCTTCCGTGGCTGGGAGATGGAGGGAAGGATGGGGACATTTGAGACAGGCAAGCCCAAGAAGTCACTGAACTTTCCTGACTGAATGGTAATGGTAATGGTGGTGGTGATGATGACGGTGATGGTGATGATGATGGTGGTAAGGGAAAGGCAAGGAGGGTGGGGGAGGGGCACCCAGGAGACACGCCCTATCCTATTTGGTTTAAGTTTTCACAAAGACCCAAGTTTAAAGCCTGCTTCTGGGTACTTCCTAAGTACATGGTTTTGGCCAAGTGATCCGCCATCCTCTCTACTCCCTAGTTCTGGAACCAAGAAAAACAGCATGATCTCCATGACCCATTCGTGGATTAATTAGATTAACCATGAAGAATGGCAACACGATAGAAGAGGGGGTTCTTGGTCTTTGCACTGTTGACATTAGAGGCCAGAAACCTGTCTTAGAGAACGACATGTAAAATATTGAACGCTGTATAGCACCTTCCGAGGCTGGTGCAATCAAACGCCTAGAAGGAACAATGCAATTGGGCCCTGTATGATTTAAGAGGAATGCCCTCCCCCAGACTCAGGTGTTTGAATGCTTGGTTCACAGGGAGTGGCACTATTAGGAGGTGTGGCCTTGTTGGGGTGGGTGTGGCCTTGTTGGGGTGGGTGTGGCCTTGTTGGGGTGGGTGTGGCCTTGTTGGGGTGGGTGTGGCCTTGTCAGAGGAAGTGTGACACTGTGGGGGCTGGCTTTGAGACGATTAGCTCAAGCTACATCTAGGTCTCTTTCTGTCACCTGCAGACCAAGACGTAGAAGTCTTGGCTCTGCTGGTACCATGTCTACCTGCACGCTGCCAAGCTTCCCACCATGATGATAGAGGCCTGAGCCTCTGAATTGCAAACCAGCCCCAATTAAATGTTCGCCTTTATAAGAGTTGCCTTGGTGTTAATTCACAGCAATGAGACCCTAACTAAGACAGGAGTCTAGGTGAGACCACTGTCGAAGGTCCTTAATGAACAGATACTTTTCCCTCCTTTCTTCTGTCTTCTGAAATTAAGAAACCTGGGGGATTATTCCAGACTCTTCTTTCTTGCCTATCGAGCAGTAACCAAATGTAACAGGGTACCTATCCCCAAATATCTTCGGTCCTCATCCCCTCCTTAGTTTCCACCCTCATCACCACCATTCAACCAGGACAGCTCCGTGACCTTCTATGGCTGTCCGACTTAAACCTGCTCTTCCTGGTTGTCTCATTTATTTATCATGGCTGCCTCCAGGCAGGCATGGTGCAGGCGAAGCTGAGTTCTACATCTTCCTCTGAAGGCTGCTAGTGGAAGACTGGCTTGCAGGCAGCTAGGGCAGGGTTCTTAAAGCTCTCTCCCACAGTGACACACTTCTTCCAACAAGGCCACACCTCCAAATAGTGCCACTCCCCGGGTCAAGCAAACACAAACCATCACACCAGCGCTCCGTGCTAAGTTTTATCTCTGTATTGATTCGTTTATTTGTCCAGCCCACTGGAGATGAGCAGCCACTAAGCTACATCCCCAGGCCCCAGGATGAACTTTAGGAAAACTTAAACCTCAACAGATTCCTTGGAGTACCTCACACAAGCAACCAAGGCCCAGTCACTTCCTGAGGCCCACAAGGCCAACCTCACAGCCTGGCCTCCAGACCATCCCCTCAGCTCTCAACTCCCCAACACAATACAACCTGAAGCTTCCACTCCTGGATCCAGACTGTGTAGGTTCAAGTCCTGCCCGATACCTACTACCTCGTTTATTTAACCCCTTTGTGTCCTGGTTTCCCCAGCTGCAAAATGAGATCTCAAAACCTGCCTCAAAGCTCTATTGTAAATGTTTCAGCTCGTTTAAAACTTTCGTTTTAGTGGACAAAAAAATCACATTTACTGTGTATGATTTAAAATATGCGTAAGTTGGGCTAAATCGAGCCAACCGGGACATGTTTGCCTGACATTATTTTTGTGGGAAGAACACTCAAAACGTGCTCCATGACTTTCAAGAATGCAATATGTGTCTTAGCACACAGGTGCGCTGCACCTGTACATGGGTACACCTGCACATAAACATCCAATGAATAAATATAGCACGTTGTTATTAACTATTATGCCACAGTAGGCAACTGGTGTCGTGTCTCTAATACAGAACACATAATACGTAACTACATCAGCACTTACAACACGGACAGGTCTGCAGATAACCGGGGGTGACTGTGCTGGCTGGTCCTAAGCCAACTGGACACACAAACTAGAGTTATCTCAAAGAAGGGAACCTCAGTGAGACCTCCATAAGATTCATCTATAAGGCATTTTCTTAATTAGTGATGGATGGGGAGGGTTCAGTCCAGTATGGGTGGCTCCATCCCTGGGCTGGTAGTCCTGGTTGCTATAAGAGAGCAGGCTGAGCAAGCCAGGGGGAGCAAGCCAGCCAGCAGCACCCCTCCATGGCCTCTGCATCAGCTCCTGCCTCCAGGTTCCTGCTCTCCTTGAGCTCCTGTCCTGACTTCCTTTGATGATGATGAACGGTCACATGGAAGTATAAGCCAACTTTTGTTTCGGTCACGGTGTTTCATGACAGCAACAGAAACGCTAAGACAGTGAGTTGGTCCCAAAATTTCCAAACATCTTTGTCCATCCAAGAAATAGGTCAGGGGTCAGGGACAACCAAGAACAGCTAGGCTTCCATACTTGCTGCTGCTAGGACATTTATTTTTACTTAAAAAATCAAGTATAGGGATCACTCTTCAAAGCTTGGCATCTGTCTTTTGACTCCTCTTCACAGCTTAGACTCAAAAGGACCCGTGGAGTCATTTTTCTCCTTAACGTTGCTGGCACTTCTGTGCAACTCAGATTTCTTCGATCAATCCCATCTAATCTGTTTTGTTTTGTGTGTTTTTTTTTTTTTCAAAATATGCTAGTTTTGGCTTTTGCTTCACTTGAGGTCTTGCTAACCTGTACTGCAATTCGAGATCCTCCTGACGCAGTCAGTCTTCAGCACTTCAGGCGTTCAGACCACTGATGGCTTCTCTCCACACCTGGATTGCTGTTGGTCATCATCAAGATCACTACCACACGGGCTGGGGATGCTGGTAAGCTGGCCTCTAACCTCCACACACCCCACTTAACAGCAAGGTCACAGACTTTTGTATTGAAATGATGATACAAACCAAAGCTTGGATGCCCGAAATAGAGAAACAGTTCTTGACCAATGAGGCCAAGTGTTTCAGTTCTGCATTCTGTCAATGTGTGTGGTCAGATGGGGGCGGAGGCTGCACAACCCTGTGAATGTACTTAATATTATAACTGCTTAATATGGTCGACACAGTCAATTCTGTGAGGAGGAGAAAAGGGTGGGGGTGGGGAGCAGCGCAGACAGACCCATGCTAAGACCCAGAATTCCTGTGGACGAGTCTTCACCTGAACTGAGATCTCTGGCTGCAGTCACAGCCCAAGAATAAGCTGCTGATAACATCACCCAGAGCCCACACTCTCATAGAACCATTTTGGCCAGAGACCTAACATAGCTTGGTGCTTTTCATCTCATGATCAATCAAGACTCTAAAGTCATGCCAAACTGGACTCAAGGGAAGGAACAGTGTCCGTTCAGCCCAAGGACAGCCATAGAGACAATGACCAAGAGGGATGGCATATTGGACAGACTTGGGCAGAACCAGAAGCTGCCACACAGGCAACCAAGTCCAGCACTGCTGACATACAGACATACATACATACATACATACATACATACATACATACATACTCACATGGTAAATAAATAAGTAAAAAGACTTGGTGACTTGGCCAACCACCTCATCACGTTTCCTCAGCCTTACGTTCGTTGGGGGTGTTTAGTTGTCCTGTTCTGTCTTTACATATAGGACATATGTCATAAGGAATAAGTCTGTCATGAGTTACCAAACCCTTCCGTCAGGTACGAGAGAAGTACACTACTTGTGAGAGCATTATCACCGTGTGAGAGTGTGTGTGTGTGCGTGCGCGTGCGCGTGCATGTGCATTCACGCTCCTACCATCTTCCCAGGCCCATGCCAAGGGTATTCTGAATACGGAATGAGTAGTAAAGAGGTGGACCACAGGGCAGCACAGCTGACTTGGGCAAAGCTCCAGGGATAGGGCAATAAAAGCCATTCCAGTCTCCTTGACACATTTTGCTGAGAGATGAGCAGATCTAAGCCTCTGTGGACCAGAGGGACACACAGAGAGAGACTTCCTGCGCTATTGTGGGAATGAAAGGTCCTTAATCTTAAGAGAAAGACACAGGAAGCCATTCTCTCTCCTCTCCAAGCAGTATACAAAGAGTCTGGCTCCAGCTGCCAGTGGCTACTACCCTCAGATAAATAAGGCCTCTGAGGAGAGCAGGATTATGGATGGCAGAGCAGAGCAAAGAGCTCCCGCAGTTTCTTAATGACATCACTGGGTTGACAGACCTGACCTGGGAGTATGTTCCCTAAATGGCGTATGAGCAGTGAATACGCCAAGTGCAGTTACAGTCCCAGGGACAGCTACTACAACCTGCCATCAAGCTTAAGTATCATGACATACAATTAGAGACTGGCCAACCCAAACCCCTAAACTGTACAGCACTGCCAACTGTAGCCTGTAATCAGGGAGACTGGGGAACTAGGAGCGGAATACACGGGGCCCATCGACAGACTATGCGCACATAAACTGGAAGGCGGGCTCATCCTCTCAGAAATACTAGTCAGCTGAGGTAGGCCCAGCTCTGATCTGCCTCAGATTAGAAACAGCACAGTACTAGTCCACCCCACCCTTTTGTTTGGGAAGGGACAACCTCTAGGTCACACCCAACACTTAAAGGGCATTAGCTGAAAGGCAAAACAAAGAGCCTTGGACCACTTAGATATTTATGCAAACAGATAGAGCAGAATTCTGTAGTGCACACATTGTTAGAACAGGAAAATACCTGCAGGATGTGGTGCTCGTAGGCCCGAGTTATTTGGGAGGTTGAGGGGAGGGATCGCTTTGGCCTCTGAGTTCCAAGGCCAGCCTGGATAGCAAGATCCAAAATGTAATTAAACCAACGCCAGGCCAATGCACTGACATAGATTTATTTTAAGAGGTGTCACTCCAAACCTAAGGGAACAGATACAGAGACAGACTCAAGTCAGGTCCCAGTCCATAATCTTCATAGAACAGTCCAAAAAAGCTTTCAGAGAGCATATAAATGCAACTAGAATTAAATCATTTTCGTGCAACTGTCACCCATAGAAGGATAGAAGCACAAAGGTCAAGTGTCACGGTAGAGAAAACATCTGTAAAAATATCCAGTTTACCAGCCAATCGTGTATCCTTTCTCCTCCCATCTGGTGGGGAGCACCCGGCTGGCAAAGAGATGACCTTGGTACCCTTGGTAAAGAGCACAAGGCAGGGCCTTGATAAACACGTGTCCGACTGAGCAAATATCATATCCGTATTCGTACCAAAGCGCTCTCACGTTTTTTACCTGAACCTTGGGGCACAGGCTTGGGGAGGGAGAGGGCGTTCTTTCTATTTTCCTTTTATACATTTGCTCTATCTCCTTAAATGTTAAACTTGAGATTAACCTCTAGTAACCATACATATTTATGGACACAGTTATTCAAACACAGTATGTGATTGCAGCTACGGGTACAGTACAGGGACCGAGCTAGGTCACGTCCATCTATCGCCACCTTTGTGTTTAGAGTCTTCAGGTTCCCCTCTCGTTAGTTATTCGTAAAATACATAATAGGTTCTCATGAACTGCAGTCATAAGTCCCACAGTTTTGCCTTATTTTTAAACTTGTAAAGAAAAAAGAGAAGGTCATACACACACACACACACACACACACACACACACACACACACAAAAGAAAATAATTTTTTAAATCACCTGTAATTCCTTTGCTAAAAGTTCAGACATATCCAGGCACTCACCTGCTGGGATATCCCTAGACATTTTTAATATGTATAAACAGAATTCTATTATACTGGATTTATAAGCCTCTAAGTGTCGTTCCCAAAGATGTTATTACTAACACATTTCCATATTAGCCAATATTCTTCAGTGCTACCTCCTACCCACACCCCGGACTGCTCGACTCTTCTCAAGCCTCCTGACTCTTCTGGAAGTGAAGCCAGGAAAGCTCTCACCCCGGGCTCAAAGTGTCGTCTTCGATTAAAGTTCACTGGAAGCTAAGACATGACTGCCAGGCACGCATGCCAAATGCCAGCTTCTCGGAGAACTCACAGGAAGGTACCCCTAGGGCTCCCAATCAACATGGAGAGGTCAGTTCAAAGAGCCGCTGAACTCATGTATCCGAGAACCACTACTCTAGAGTTTAGCAAGACTAAGGAACTGGGGATATCCAGCTGTCAGTAGAGCGCTTGCCTTGCAAGCCAGAGGCCATGGGTTAGCCCCCAGGGCACCCGGAAGCAGGCGTGAAGGGGAGGAGAGAAGAGGAACAGACAGAAACAAGAAAGACAGGGATGATGGGTGATCTTAGTGGGAGAGCATTTACCTAGAAGGACCCTGGGTTCAGGTCTTAGAAACGAAATTCATACGTAAATACAACTAATGCGCCCAGTAAACGCTTCAATTCGGACTCCCTGAGCTTCTCAGTGGTGATGTCTCAAACACACGCAAAAATGTGCATATAAAACTAAGGGATGGAAAGATGATTCTTCCAAAGAACCTGGGTTGGGTTCCCAATACCTGCATGGCGGCTCACAACCATCTATAACTCCAATCTCAGGAGATCTAATGCCCTCTTCTGGCCTCTGCAGATACCAGGCGTGCCTGTGGTGCACAGACCTACCACAGACAAAACACCATACAAAGACATACATACATACATACTCACATTATTAATAAATAAGTAAAAAAAAAAATCTGCTTATCTTTGTTTTAAAACACTCGTAGCCAGGAGGTGGTGGCACATGCCTTTAACCCTAGCACTTGGAAGGCAGAGGCAGGTGGATCTCTATGAATTCAACGCCAGCCTGGTCTACAAAGCAAGTTCCAGGACAGCCAGGGGTACATAGTGAGACCCTGTCAAACAGGGCACATGTCCTCTGCCTGGGAGACAGGAAGCAGAAAGAACTCCAGCGCTATTCCCACCTGACTTCTGCTGGCTGAAAACCTCCAGTACCTAGAGCCCTGCCCAAGTATCAGGGAACTGCCGCTCACACCCATAGCCGGAGATTTCCCACAGTGCATATGTCCTTCTCTGTGGGACCACTGTCCCAATGAGCCCTTTCACGTCCCGAGTCCAGATGGATAGCACATCACGGCTTCTTTCAACTGAGAGAAAACATCTCTGAGAGGCCCTTTTCTCTCGGAGAACAGAAGACAGAAAGAGAATCCACACTCCCTCAGGATGCCTGCCTGCCAACAAGTCGCCCAACACTGAATGTTAGGGGATCTGAGTGGCTTTGACTTTAGACTTGGTGAGTTTTGAGTCAGTACGTGGCTCCACGGTCTGGGACAAAAAGTCAACTGAAGTGTCAAATTCAAGCTAGTTACCCAGACGCATGTGGTGGGGGGCGGGGCGGTTTCTCACTTACGAGTATTACGGCAACAGTCAGCAGTCGGGACATTTGAATTGAGAGTAAACCTAAATGACTATAATAAAAAGTCTAGACAGGTACACCTACCAGCTTCAGCAACAGGCTGAGCTACAGGCGTGCACTGGGAATCGAGAATCTCTTCAGCAGGCCTGGTGATGAGGCTTAGTTGATATGGTGCTTACTTAGTGTGAACAAAGCCTTGGGTCTGATCCCTACATAAAGGAGACATGTGGCAAATGCCTAGAGTCCAGCAGGAGGATTGAAAGTTCAAGGTTGGCCTGGGCTCCACAGTAAATTAGAAACTAGACCCGGATACAAATAACCCTGAAACTGTGTTTCAAGAAAAAAATAGTCTGTTGAGCATCGAAGACTAGGCATGATGGTGCTAACCAGCTCCTCAATGACAAGGAATTAGAGAAGACTCACACGACACAACCAGAAGCATCAGACAAGGAAGGACTGGTGCAAAAGAGACCTCTGTGCGCTGGGACATTGTGGTAACTTCTCTCTTCAAATCTAAAAGCCTTCCACCCTCTCCTGAAACTGTTTGTATACACCTGGGTAAAGACAACATTGAAAACACTGAGAAAACTGACGGCCTCTGTTGCTGTATCCATTGAGAATAGGCCTTCTGGGTGTTTTTATTAAATAACTGATTTTTTTTTTTTACAAAATATATTGGTTTCTAAATCTAGTTTCTATATATTCAATCTCCAAATTATGTTCTCATTTCCATTTTCTACCAACAAGCACAGTGCTCAAAGTAACAGTAAACAGTATAAACATTGCCACCTATAGTTGGAAAGCAAGAGTATCAGTTTGCACTGCCACCAGCAAGAGAAACACTGTGACCACAGTAGTTCAGTTTATCCTCCTCACGCCCTTCATTAATCCCAATACTGGATTAATTATTACAGAATGTCCATTCTTCTCAATGTGGACTGTCAAAAGTGCCCTGTATTCCCAACTAAAAAATATTTCAAAGGCAGGTGTGGCGGCACACACACACACACACACACACACACACACACACACACACACACACGCACGCACGCACGCTAGAGACAGAAGCTGAGAGGACGGCAGGCCAGAGGCTCAGGACACACCTTTACCCATCTCTTTAAAACGGAACAAAACAAAAACCAGAATGACAAACTCATCTAATCAAAGACCTACAACACCAAAATTGAAACCTTGTGAGATTCCTCCTCCTTCTCCTCCTCCTCCTCCTCCAAGTCCTCCTCCTGGTCCTCCAGTGTTCTCCTCCCTCTCAGAGCTGCTACTTACCCAAATGCAAAATCAATCTGGCAGTGGTATCACATGATTTAATCTCAGCACGACCTAGGGAGGCAGAGGCAGGTGGGACTCTGAGTCCAAGGTCGGCCTGATCTACAAACTGAGTTCCAGGGCAGCTACACTGAGCCCGGTTCTCAAAAACAAAACAAAACAAAATTAAGGACAATAAAATCTGTCTTGCTTATCTTTTAACTCAAAGGAGAAAAATGTTTTAAAGAGAAAGCAGTAAGCTTTTATTCCAGCAAAGCCATTTAAATTTGGATTTGGGTTTGGTTTGTTCCCCCAGGGCTGTGGATCCAACCCAAGGCCTCGGGCCTTACCTGTTTTTATTATGCTATTTGAAACACTACACAAGGCAGAAAGGTGATTAAATGAGCCGTGGATGAACGAGGGTTCTTCTAATTTACAAGGAAGTCACGTGTGTTGTTGCAATAATGTTACATTCTAAAATGATTCATAACTTTAAATGGCTTTAAAGACATGTGATTCCTGTGCAAACCACTTCACCAGTTTACAGGAGAGAACTCAATGCATTTACTCCATTCACAGGAATTTCTTCCTTGAACACATTCTTTTTTTCTTTTGAACACACAGTAAACCTATAGAAGTTCTCCAGATTCCCCAAACCAACTTCCAGACACACGTTCCCCAGTAATAGGAGTGCCCACTGTCTCAGTCATGCCCTAGAACCACAAGGTATCTGCGTTCTCCTTGGCAGCAGAACAAACTGCTGTCATCTCAGGATTTCCATGTTGCTACTGCTCTCAGCCCTTGCAACAAATTATTTTATTCCTTCAGTCAAGTCACCTGCTTTTCCATAATAACATTCATTCCAGCTTCCGGAAAAGAAAACAATGTTCTATAAAGAAAAGGACAAAGTTACTCTTTGAGTCCCCATCTCACTATGTAGCCTAACTAAGCTCTGACAAAAAGGGGACCTAGGAGACTCTCATAAGTGGGAGAGGGCTTGTCACATAGGCCCTGGCTTCTAGCTATAGAATAAAGAACAAACAAACAAACAACAGAGTTTTTAAATGGCACTGTAAAACCAAATCTGCTTTAGTTTTTCAATGTTTAGCAAGTGTGCAGCAGACGATTCGCCCACTGGTCTTGCCCTCACGGCCTATGAGAACGGCAGTCCTAACACAGCACTAGGGATGACACCATTGGGAAGACAGTCTGGCAGCCCCCACACCTTAGGACACAAACATTATGTACACGGTAAAGCTGCCTTGTCCGTCTTGTCTTCTGTAGCTGCCAGGGTGAACCTACAGATGCCTATTTGGCTCTGGGTTTTCCTCCACGAATGCCCATTAAAGATGGTTTCTCTCCCTCTAACACTTGCTCAGATGCAGATGCAGAAATTGGTCTTGAAAGTGCTAACCTACAGCTGCGACCTCAGCAGAGAAGCATTTACTTTATACACAGAGCCCTGAGTTCAAGCCCAAACATCCTGGCAAAGAACAGGGAAAAATGTTCCGTTACTACACGTTCTAAAGTAGACCTAAAGCTTGGAGTAAATCACTGGGGTTTTCTAATCAATAGTACTCCTCGGTTCCGAAACATCCTTGTTTCATATTTTAACGTCTATGAAATAAAGATAACTTCCTAAAATTGACAGCCAGTCTTACTAGGACAACAATATTAGTTTTTGGCATATAAAATCATGATGCATCTTAAGAGGACCCTGCCCTTAGAATGAAACCAATATGCTATCTGTGGCCAAGTTATCCTTAAGTGTTCATTAGCAAGTTTATAATGACATACAAATCAGTAAAGACCCAAATGGCACTGGAGAAGAGAGCTGACTGCATTAACTGCGCACACTGCCACACAGGAGAGGCACGCACGGCTACTCTGTTTCCAGGTGAGAACATGACCCAGAGAAGCTAGATGTCTCACCTTTTTTTCATGAACTCTCCCAAGCTTTAACATAGTATGGAGACCGCACTAACGAGAGCAGGTAGGCCATTCTGGTTAAGGAGTGTTTGAATGCAACCCACAATGTTTAGCTCACTTTCCACTGTCACGAATAATCTAACTGTGAAAACCTTTCAAGATGCTTTGAAGAAAAGGGAGATCCGTCCTCACACCTTAAGAACTAGGGCTGTGGGACCAACGGGTCCACTCACTCGCTGCACGTCTTTCATGCAGTTTTTTTGTTTTCTTTTTTAAAGCGCTCTTAGCTTCCATTCCTCAGCCAGAAATAACAGCATACCGTAGGGTCTCTAATGAAGCGGAAGTTAGATGCCATATGCTTAAGGCTTGGTACTCACGTAACCTTATTTGTACGGAATGAGAGACACATCCCAAGTTCCATCTCAGGCCATTTGCCTCATTCGAGCCACCAAATATATGCTAAGTGACATATCCCATCATTTTGTTTGTTTTGGGTTGTGGATGTTTGCTTCTTGGTTTGTCTGTTGGCATTTAGTAGAGGCTGGCCTCAAGCTCACCGGCCCTTCCTCAGCTCCCTAAGTGCTGGGACACCACAGCTCATCTTTTCAAACGGCTGTCATTAAAACCCTGGATCCAATAGAAACTCTCCCCGACCCAGAGAAGACCCCTGTCTCAGGTGTAATGAAACACGTCAAAAAAGTAACAATAGCAGTCTTGAGTAAACCATGCCAGCAGGCCCTCAGATGGCCACAATTAAATACAAACAAGAAGAAGGCTCTTCAAGGACCCAGGCCAGTTGCAGAAACTAGTCCAAGCCGTTCTGATTCAAAACCAAATCTGATCCTCAGCCGTGAATAAGAACTGCTGTTCATTACCCAATCCCTTCAGCACCCAAACTCCACGGAGGGAGCTTTTGATTTTGGTTCCCGAAACCAAAATGATTTAAATAAGAGTGAATATGAATTCTAAATCACCCGAAGACATTCAGCTGCAAAGCGTGGCAAAAAGCTGCGTGGCATGTATGCCCACAGGAGCAAAACCTACATCCCAACCATTCTCCCTGCGTATACTAGCCAGACCTCAGCCCGATGACCCCAAGCAGCAGCGTCTTGGCTCTGCCATCTTGCTACGTTCTAGACTGGCACTATGCTTGACAGACAGTACAGAGCTCGCCAGTGCTTTATAAGACGGGGCAGGACTAAGTCCATTCCAAATGCAGAATGCTTTCTGCCACCATCAAATATAAACACAAGTCTACTTACAAGGAAACCCTGGGTACCCTCCACTTGCAGAGAGGTTTATAAGTGGACTCCTCTCTACAGCTAAACAAGCACCTTCGCGTGATACTTGTGGCCCACTGGTACATCCTTTTTAACACTTGGCAAGCCTGAGGTGCTCGGGCATTCCACGTCCAGAGCCTGTTAATTGCTGGCCTTTGTTGGCTTCCAGACTAATTCCGGAGACAAACCAAATACATTTAATAAATCGATATTAATATTATACAAAGGCATTCTGCCTGTCTTCAAGGGCTCCCCTGAACAGAAAGAAACCTCCCATACCAAACAGATACCTTAGAAATATGAAGGCATTCATTGTCTATTGGTAAGAGAAAAATGAAAAAGGTAGGTGAGGCTTATTTTGTGTCATATGTGATGTGTGTAACTAAACAGAACCGTCAATAGCAAGGCAATACCCAGATAAATTGTGTATTCTATCCCCTATACAGTCCCTCTGATAACAGGAGGAGGGGAGAGTCACAGGCGAGCCCACACACACTCGGTTCCGTGTCTGTGCTCTCCACTTTCACACCCAACCCCAGTCAAGATCTACAGGGATTCTCTGGAAGACAAAAGTGGCAAGATGCGCCCTGAGGTGGATTCTGTCACAGGCTGCCATGGTAAACAAAGCAGGGACGGACACAACAGTGACAGAAAGAATTCCTTTATGCAGATACATTTTCCAAAACAGTCTCAAAATGTTCCTTTCAAGGAGCTTTTAAAAATAATCCTGTTATTTTTAAAAAAAAAAAATTAAAGAGAATCTAAGATGAAACACAGCTGTCTTCAACTCCCTTGATACCTCACCCAGGAAGCCCTTTGTTTAGGAACGGCAGAATCTCAGCACCTCAAGACATCTGACTGCCCCCCAGCTCCAGATAAGGAGCTAGGAGGAGACTCCCCTAGGTAAACAAAACAATTCTACTTTTGCCCATCTCCAGGTGACTGCACGTACACACACACGTACACACACACACACACACACACACACACACACACACACATTTATTCTACACAAGCATGGCAAATCAGAAACACACCACACATTACTCGCATTGTGATCATTCTTTGATCACAAGCAGCCCAGTAAGCTTATCCAGCACTATCAAAAAATAAAATAAAATCAACCCCTACACGCCCTGCCTTCCACAAGATACCCATTTCATTCCACACTTAGGTAGAACACACACACACACACACACACACACACACACACACACACACACCATGCCACAGCAGGAAAGCTCACGCTCACACACACACACACACACACACACACACACACACACACACACACACACACCCCATGCCAGTAGGGAAAAAGCAAAGCCACAACGTGAGCCTGTCTCAGATAATAGACTCCCTTTAAACCCCACCCCCATCACCAGAGAAAGAGGGAACCTCAGAAAGGAGGGTGGGTAAGAGAGACCGAGAAAGCCCAAATTTCCAGGCATCCACTTTTCATGAAATGCACAACCAGGATAGGAAATACCTCCCTGCTGAGTAATGCTTCATGGGTTGTAAATTCACCTCTCGAAAGGGGAGCCAGACCTGGGCGCGCACCCCGCCAGATGGTGAACCACTCCTACCTGCTCCATCCAGCCTGCCTGTCACTCCGCGCCCGCGACAGGCCTCCCACCCCCCTTTTTGGCAGAGCAACACACCAATAAGAGTCGAGAATGGCTGGTCGAGTGAGGGCTGAGCAGTGATTTAGCAGGATCGTTTCAAAAGGGGGAGTGGGGACCGCGATGAGCGAGTGAGGTTTTTAAAAACAAAGCCCTCTCCAGTCAAACCGACCGTTTGGGGGTGTGGCTTATTTCATTCCTTTTATTAATAAAAGAGATCAATGGAGCTTTCTTCTCTCCACCCACCCCAGAGATGCCGGGCTTTGAATCCTCCGGACCGGAGAGAAATGGCAGGGTTGCAAGCTTCCCCTAAGTTTCCTGCAGCACCTGCCTCCTCCCCAGATCACCTCCACACACCAAAATAAGAGACTCTGAAACACACAATCCCAGCTCCAGACTTTGCAAGAGCAGGGTCAGCCGCACGCAACTCTCCGGGTGTCCCTCACTCTTGCCGGGATCTGCACACATCCGCTACGGAGCGCCCATTAGCAAGAAAAGTCCCGGGGGGAAGACACCACTAGGCTCCTCAGCAGCCCCCAGATCGCCGGCACCACGCAAAGACCCCTGCGGCCACCTAGACGTGACACACGTCACGGACTCCGGGTTGCAGGAGCGTAGTCCAGAAAAGTTGCCTAACCGCCCCGAGAGACACAGCTTGCAGAGGAAAGGGACCCGCGGGGCAGCGGCGCACGCGGCCTCCGCCCACCCCGAGAGCCACGGGCGAAGCGCACCGCCCGGGTGAAGAGGGAGGACCAAGCCACCCACTGCCCGGGACCGCTCGGGATCACCCGTAGTCCCGAAGCCCCTGCTGGCGGGGGACGCTCACAGCAGAGTGGGCCCTGTCCCCTCCTCACAGCGCTCTGGGCAGGAACTCACCTCCTCTTCCGAAAGTCCGTAGACAGGCTCCCCGAGCCCGGTCGCCATGGAGCCGGCGTCCCGCGCGGGGTCCTAGACGCTGCGACGGGCTGAAGTGCGTCGCGGGGCCGCGACCCTCTGTCCTTCTGCGCCGCCCGGCGGGGAAGGGCCGGCAGGTGAGGCTGCACCCGGCCGCGGCGCCGCTTCCTCCCGGAAGGCTGCGGGGACGCGCGGACTGGCGGCTCCGAGAGCGCGCCGAACGGCGGCTGGCCCGGAGCTCTCCCCTCTCTGTGCTGAGCCCGCCGGGCTCCCGCCCCCGTTGATGGCTCTCCCGGCCTCCCCCAAGCCCGCTCGGCGATCCCCGGGACCCGCGCGCCCGCCCCTCGCCTGCTCCGCCCGGCCGGCTCTCCCCGCCCCGCCTGCGCCGCCCGGCGCCCACGGGGACCCTCCCGCTCGCCGGGGCGGGCACTCGCGCCCCCCAAGCCAATCACAGGCCGGGCTGGGGGGCGGGCCGCGGGGGTGGTGGTGTTTCGCCCCACGCCCACCCCACCCCCGCGCCTCCTGGGTCACCCGGCGCAGAGTGCTGAGCTGGGGCGCGCCCTGGCGGGCTGGGCCTGCCGGGTTGACCCTCCTCTTGCCCCGCTTCTTTCTGTTTTGGGGACCCGGTAGACTGGACCTTAGGGGACCGTGAAGACACCGTGAAACAACAACAAAGCCACTATGTCCGTCTTTTTCTTTTTTTCTTTTTTCCTTTTTAACACAGAGTCTCCAGGAGCTCTAAAAAAGAGCGAAGATGCATGTTTCTAGACCCCCTTTAAATTCTTGGCAGCTATGGCAGGCCAGACTTGGCTAAGAGCTTCAGCTCACCAAAGCGATTTTCCTGGCCGGGCGGCCAGCCTTGGAGAGGCTGCCCCGGTGTGGCCGTGAGTCGCCATTGCTGGTGTCAACTCAACTGGGAACAAAACCAACTCTGCGCCCGCGCTAAGTACACACCCACCCACTTGAAACCGGCTGCCTAGTTCTTTGATAAAAGCTCGTTTTGTGAGGCACAACGTGAAATACCAAATTCAAGTTTAAGTTTGTCCTTTACAAACGCAAACGATGGAGATGTCTTATTAGCCACCGTAGGAATCTTCCCACGTTCCAGATTGGGAGTTTCTCTAGCAAGCCCTTCATTTAATCCTTTGATGTTTAGGAATTCGTCACTCTACTTTTTTCAAGAAGTCTTTCCTAGGAGAGGGGCGTGGCGGGGCGTGCCTTTAATCCCAGCACCGGGGAGGCAGAGGCAGACCGGATCTTAGTGTGTTCGAGGAACAGCTAGGTCTGCATGGTAAATTCAGGACAATCATAGCTATACAGAGAGACACTGTCAAAAAAAAAAAAAAAAAAAAAAAAAAAAAAAAAGGAAGCCGTTTGCTCCTTAAATTTAAATGTTGAGTGCAGTGGTAAATTAGAAAAGAAAACAGGAAGAACATTTTGTTTGCCTTTAAATAGAAAGCACCAGAGTGTCTGGTATTGTCTGGGTGCTTAGGATTTTCACTGAAGGAAGAGAGAACTCACAAGATCATCTGACTCAGCTCGCCTGTCCCTGCTAAGCGGCCAAGTACTTGCTGTGCACCTGCAAATCAAAACGAAGGATGTTGCACCAGCCCCAAACATAAGTCCTCTCTTCTCCATTGCAATGTGTCCCAATGTGATGACTGTCCTTTGAAGTCAGCCCCATGGAATCAGCACACTGCTCAGAGAGGGAAGCGGGGAAGGAAGGAGGGGGAGGGAGGCACGGGGGTGGGAGAGAAAAGCTCCTAAGTATGGTGGAGAAAGTTTACTATAAATATGTGGGAGAGCATGGCCAAAGGCAGGGACATCTGGGAGAGTCCGGAGTGGACATGACCCTGAGATGGGGGACAGGATGGGGGGCGGGGGGAGGACACGAGGAGCAGCTTCCAGCCAAGACAGCCAGGGCCAAAGGAGTAGATGAAAAAACCGGGTAGTTGGGGAAAGGAAGCCCAGCCCCTGGGCTGAAAAACTTTAGGGTACTGAGTGGGGGATGTGCTAACCATACCCTGTAACTGGTAGGGACTGAGGGATGCTGGGAGACCAGAGAACCTGCCCCCCTATTGGCTTTGATATGTTAAATGGGCACCTCAGCCATCTGTCCTGGGTTTGAGACCTAACAGGAGCCCCACAATCCCTACTGAGAAATAAAAATTGTGAAAGCACACATGTCATAGACCAATGCTGTCCTGGGCTTTTTCATGCCAAGGATTTTCAGTTTACCAAAGCTATGTTATTTTTCTTTTTAATAATAGGTACACACACACACACACACACACACACACACACACACACATTTCAGATGATCTTCTATGTGCCTATGACCCACATAAATGAAAGTCATTGCTTCTCAACATATACGAGCAGGCCTTTGTCAAATTTGCAGTTCACGTTGTGTTATGGGGCAAGGATGATGAACTCTTTAAATTTCCTGAAAGGAAACTGTTTCCAGGGGCTTGAGAGATGATTCAGTAACAAGCCCATCCTCCTGCGATGCCTGCAACTCCAGATCCAAGGGATCAAATGAGCTCCTCTGTCTTCACACACATCCAGCCGTGCAGACATACATATAAATAAAACAAATTTTAAGAAACATTATCATTGTCATTCTAGAGGTGAGGCCGACTTAAATAACTATTCTCTCTAAACCGAAACATTCTCTCTAAACCGAAACATTCCCTCTAAACCGAAACATTCTCTCCGGGAGGGAGGCTCCTCAGACTGGCTCAGACACCTGCAAGACTTACTGAGAACAGTAAGTTCCTGAAGGGAAGACCAGCAGTGCCTGCAAGCTGGGCAGGGAGTTGTAGGGACGCTGCCTTCTGATAGTATAGATGGGCTTTTCCGAGGTGCAGCTGACTTTGAGTCACCCAAGTTCCTTTGAGTAATCCCGATAAACTCATCGGTTCCCCAAGCTATGTCAAGAGGAACTGTTTCATCGTGTCCTATCTGAGATGAAGACACATCTGTTCATCTCTCCCCGGGTAAAGTCAGACAACAGGCACAGTCATCCAGACACTGTAGAGGGCTGTCAAACTTTCTCATCCAACCTCTCGTCATCCTGCTCCCTCCCGCTCCCATCACAGCC
The DNA here is from genome assembly GCF_011064425.1 of Rattus rattus. Lineage (NCBI taxonomy): Eukaryota > Metazoa > Chordata > Mammalia > Rodentia > Muridae > Rattus > Rattus rattus. Next base: position 66,383,642 of record NC_046168.1, read on the forward strand.
GGCGCCACCTGCAGTGTGGGTCACGCCCTTGACAGTCACTGAGGGACAGATAGTAGAAGTGGGGCATGACTGTGATCAAAATAGTGTATGCATGTGTTACATTCTCAAAGGAAGAGTCAGCAACCGTTCATATTGAACTACACATACCGTTTATTACGGTATGTTTACGAAATCATGATCTGCGACATCGTTCAAGGTCCTCTGTGAACAGGCTCAAACAGAACATTTATTTACTATATGGATATTTACTATATGGATAATAAAGCAACCTTACTGTCTTTTAAGGAACTGATGAGTTTTTGCATTGTGGATGACCGAAAAGTTTTACTTGATTGTGATTTTTTTCTTCCTAGTTACTTTGGCTTCCCAGAGATGTAGAGCATTAAGCCATAAAAGAACCCACTTAAAACTATCATCTCCTTGGCGGCGGCTGGTTATCAGCTCCCCCCACCGACGGTCTTGTACACTTGATGCACATTAAAGGGCATCTGGGGAGCTTTAAAAATAGACCAAAGGTCGGGTTGTCCTCATGGGGGGGGGGCAGTCAGTGGAGGAGGGCAGGTGTCAGTGATTACCGTAGCAGCTCAGGTGACCCTCACCTGCAGGTTAACTTGAGACCCGGATCCTAAGCCAACAGCTCCCAGACTGTTACACAGAGAAACACCTTAGGATCCACCAACCCAGAATGTAACTAATACTGGGGTTGGTTTTAAGGCTCTCCAGATGATTCTAAAACACGGCAAGGGTTAGGGGCCCCTGGAGCGGGGCCTTATTTTTGCACTTGTACATTTTGATAGCCCTAATTCCCTTCTTTTTTTCACTTGAGAAGAAACTATATATTACAAGCACGCACAGATCTTTTGTAGAGTAAACTAGGATGTGAACATCTACCCTTTCATGGGGGGATATCCATCAGCGTTGCCCAGGGATCTCAGGGTTGTTATGGGCAGGGTTGGTGGAAAAGGATAGCTAAGAGAAACTACACAACGTTATCAGGTAAAACAATCAGTTCTCCCCCATCAGCTTCACGTCTATTCAGAGACCACGCAGTGGCCTCTCTTCTGAAAGCTGTTGTGTTTTGTCTTAGACATCTTAGACTGATATTTGAGGGGAGTTTGGCAGTTGATCCTCAGTGGGATCATCAAAAATGAAGCCTTAGCAAGCACAGGTTTCAAATAAGAAGGGTAGTCACAAACAGGCGACGGGTTAAGGCTGAGCTGCCGGTGTGCAGGTTACTGAGTTGTCTAGTAGAATTCTGGGAGTCTTAATCCCATCTGGGAAAACCATAGTATAGAATAATATGGTATACCACAAATTTGCATGGGTTCATCGGTTAAAGCTGATTTTTTCCCCAAGTCGGAAAACCCACGTTTTCCTAGGAAGACATGTTGAAAATGGTGACAGACCAGGAAAAGCTGGGAAAGGCTGGTGTCACCGTGGAGCTTAGCAACATTCCTCAAGTCCCAGAAAACCTTGAAAAATCAAGGTGTTTGTGATTATATGAAAAAAATAACTAGTGAGATGCCAAATCTTTTCAGTTCAGACTCCATTGTAGAGAACCTGACTTAAGTTTGAACTCAGGTAAACTAAACACGCTGGTTCCTAGCATTAGTTTCCAAGTTACCCCCCAACAAAACCCGAGCCTAGCCCCAGTCTCTAGGCTAATCCTCAAGAAGACTAGCGTCTCCAGGTTATTCCCCCAACAAACCTTCACCCCCAGGTTACAAGCCCACCCCCAGGTTACAAGCCCACCCTCAGGTTACAAGCCCACCCCAGGTTACCAGCCCATCCCCTGTGTGACAATGGTGCGGTTGGAGAGTAGGGGGGCAAGCTAGCTGGAATAGAATAAAGACACTTCTGTGAGTTGCATCAGATTGGCTCCTGTCTCTGCTTTTGGGGATCACTGAAACTTCCCTGGCACTAGACTAACGTTGGGTATTTGACAGTTACAGATGTAGATAACAGCATATGAGTTGCAGATAACTACTTTTATATAAAAGGAGCTAAGATTTTATGAGGTTTTACAAAGTACATTTTTGAAGACCTGTACATTCTTTTTTTGAAGACCTTCCAAAAATATATTTTGAAGACCCATCGATTCTGGCACTCTAAAAATAGCAAAATACCAAGATTTAAACGTATGATGCCTTATTCGCTCAATTGACAAAGCATCTGCCCTCTGACTGGCTGTGTGAGTGACTTCCTCCTTCAAAAATCATCATGTCTAAGATACACACCTGCCCCATGTTACTGTGCACCCTTCTCCTCCTCTGAGAGTTTGTATTAAGGAGTGTTCTGCTCATTGCCTTCCTACTGTGCTGCTTCTCCTGATTGACAAGCAAGTCCGCATTTCTATTCTTTCACAGTTGCACTTGACACTTTACCTGTGCCTAAGGTAATAAGTCAGAGTTATGTCCCCACTTCTGAGAAAAAAAAAAAGTTTAAAACGCCGGGTTTTGTTTTTATCTATTTGGCTGATGTTGGTTTCTTTTTTCCCAGTCAGGGATTCTCTGTATCATTCTGGCTCTCCTGGAACTCAGGCTATAGACCAGGTTGGCTTTGAACCGGAAATTCACCAACCTTTGCCTCCCAGGTGCTGGGATTAAATGCATGTGCCACCATGACTAGGTAAAACACTGTTGTCGGGTTATGCTTAGTATTACTTTTTAAAATCCCTTATTCAGTATTGATATTAAGTTTCATTCTGAATTATATTTGTGATGATGAAACATTACACCTGGAACCACAGGAGAGCAAGGCAAGAGAGCTACATCCCCTCCTCCCCAGTGACCCACCCTCTCTCTAACTGCAAATCGGACATTATTATTATACAACCTTTAAAGCTTTGCCAATATAGTTTGTCGGTGCCTTTTCCACATTAAGTTCCTCGTTGACCTAGGTTCCTCTAGGGTCATCTTTTCTAGAATGATGCCTTTTTTAAATGACTTTGTGAAGAATCAAGAGAGATAAACCCAAGCTCCATTCATCTGAAAACATCTCCCCTAGCCCTTCCTTGACATATGACGGGATGGTGCATGACTCAAAGTCCTTGTGGAATGTGTCCCAGTCTCAGCGGGTTGGAGCTATGCCTCTCCAGTCAAGCTCCCATTGTTGGAGATGAAATGCCTGCTCTCGGTCTAATTAGGTTGCCATATCTGCTTTCAGGATCTTGGTGTTCCAAACTCTATTATTTCCACACCTGGGACTTTTGTTTTTCTTTGCCTCAAACCCCTTGCACTTATGTGGATTTAAATCTTTTATAAACCCTGGAGAACACTTGGCTCTTATGTCTTCATTTAGACCTCTTGCCCACTCTCTCTGTTCCGTTCTTCTGGAACTCAGCTAATTGCATCTTTCCGTTCCCTTAGTTCTGTCAGCTGCCTTCACGGACTCTAGCTCCTTATCTCTGCTAAATTTCCAATGAATTCTTCAACTCTCTCTCTCTTCCACTTTATTAAAGAATTATTTCATTGAGTCTAATTTTTCGTTTAACTCAGCAACTGAGTTTTGATCGAACAATTATAAGGTTAAAAAAAAAACAAAAAAAAAAAACAAAAAAAAAAACACTTTTCCAAAACAATTCTATCATTCTTTTTGCTTGTTTTAACAGGGGATGGGGGGGGGTCATCATTCTTGATAGTTTCTGGCTCTGTTTCTATCGTTTATTTTATTATCTATTTCTTAACACTGCTGAGGACTAAGTCCTACGGCCCTACATGTACTAAGCAAGCCCACTACTGCTGAGTTATATCCCCAGCCTCTTGATCAAACGTCTCATAATTAATTTTTAATTTCTTGTTATATTTGTTGAGACAGGGTCTTGCTCTGTGTACCCCTGTTGGCTTAGCATTCACTATGTATAACAGGCTGGCTTTGAACTTACAGCAACCCTCCTGCCGCTGCCTCCTGAATGTTGCAACTAAAGATATGTATCACCATGCCTATTGTCTTAACTAACTACTATACAGTGTGTCAATTTTAATATCTAAAAATTTGAGTAGTATCGTCCAGTGTTTCTGCAGGCTCTCACTCACGGTAACTCTGTTTCATATTTGACTATTGTGAATTCATTGGGTCATCATCTTACTTAGTGCCAGTCCCCTGAAATCAAAAGTAGATTTTAGGTTTATTTCTGCTACTAACAAAGGAACAAGACCTCCCTAGACCCACTTGAGAGTCCCCGTTCAATACATAAGTATCAGTTTAGCCGCTAGCTGAAGGATTAGCTCTCCCCTCAACTGCAGTCCTGGAATGGGGAGCTTTTACTTACTTTCTTGATACTAGCTATCTTTTTTCAGGGAATGGGGACATGGCATCTTGGTCCATTGGTTTTCATCTCCCTATCTCTCTTAAGAGTTGCTGCCCCGGGGTACCGCACATATTGGCCGTGTATTTTACATAGGCTTTCTGTAAGAAGTGGCCGTGGGGCCAGCTCAAAGCAGAGACCGTTAGCCGTACAAGTTCGCGCCACCTCTTCAGAGCTCCTGCCTCCCACCAGCAGGACTCTGAAGCCCGGAGGAAGCTGTACCTCAAGCCTGGATGAGGAGGTACATTATTTTCAAAGCATATTTTAGCCTGTGATGGTGGATACTCAATGCCAACATGGTAGGACCCGGGATCGCCTAAGAGACATAGCCCTGGGTGTTCCCAGACAGGTTTACATAGGAGACCCAGCCTGAATGTAGGCAGCACCATCCTCGGGCTGACATCCTAGACCGGGTAAGAAGGGGAAAGGAGACGTTCAGCTGAGCACCAGCACACATCTCCCAGCGTCCTCGCCGAATAGAATGTGACCAGTTGCCTCATGCTCCTGCCGCCACAGCCTGAGCCGCTCCACCACCGCACCCTCTCTGCCAGGACGGACGGTACCACGTGAGTGGAACGTGGGAAGTGATATCTTGGGGATTACCACGGGGAAGTAGACAAAGTCGCAGAGGGCTGATATCTGCCTAGCTCTGGTGCTTTTCAGCTGATTGTAAATCTAAAGGTTTCTGTGTCCTTTATCTGGGAACAGGGAAGTGGGGGAGAAACCCCTAGTAGATATTTAAAGGCAGCAAGGGGGTGTAGCAAACCCCCATAATAATAATAATCACAGTATCAGAAAGTCTGTTAATTAATTTTTCTGGTAATTTGCCATGGTAGCAAATGATTAAAAGCTTGGTGGGTTGAAATAGCAAAAATACATTTCAACGTTCTGGAGGGAAAGGGGCTCAAAATCAGTATTTCTGGGCCAACCAAAGTAGCTGGGAATGTGGCCCAGTAGATAGAGTACTGGTTTAGCATTCCAGAGACCCCAGGTTTGCCCCCCTGCGTCTGGTAAAACGGAGTCATGGCCTACAGGCCTGGAACCTCAGCACTCCAGGGCATGAGAGTGAGGAGGACCAGAAGCTCACAGTCATCCTTGGCATCAGATACTACCTGGCCAACCGGGGCTACCTGAGACTGTGCATCAAAACAAAGAGAGCCAGCTAGATGGTCTATCGGGCAAAAGCACTTGTTTTGCAGGCCTGCTGTCCTGAGATCCATTTCTGTAGCCTAGGGTGAAGGGAAAGAAATGACTTTTTGAGAGTCATTAGGTGTTGTACAGGACTATCCTATAAACCAAATAACCACCAACCTGAAGCATCTAGATGTGCCTGCTTATAGCAGATCACCCCAGCTAGGCTTACTGACTGTTCACACTCCCCCTTAGAGTGGTGGGAAGGGTCTTGAGACCCTTACCTGACTATGTAGCCACTCCCTACTACCTGTCATGTACATGTGGCCTCAAGGAGGGCCTAGAGTATACAGGCTGGAACTGGGAAGACTGAGGGGGACTCCATCCATGTGATTGTAGAGAAGTCCTCCTTTCTGATGGGTAAGGCCTTTTACTTCAGCCTTTTGTGGGGAGAAATGCCCACACCCTTGTCGATAACACCTCACTTTGCTCTGTAAGAAAACCCAATAAACTCATTGGTTCCCTAGAGTGAAGTTTGGTGGAATGGTGCCTTTGGGACCTTGGAAGGAAACAAGATGGAGATGTTAATGTCTCCCCCTGGGAAGGAATTTTAGCAACAGTTGTTCTCTGGCCCTCACAGGAATGCTGTGGACATGTGCAGTCTACCCTCCGCATTCCCTGCTGCAACTACACACACACACACGCACACACACACACACCCATACAAAATAATAATGAAATAAAAACTTGTATAAAAAACCTGGACCCTAACCAAGATGCTGTGACCTCTTCTGGGTGTGTAGGGAAGAATCTGTGATTTAGCCTTCTGATTTCTCCAGGTGAACTGCAGTATTTATTGGCTGCCAGCCCTGTTGGAAGCCGGTGGCATCTTCAAGATCCTCTCTGCTGGGCACAACCTTACCCACTGTTACTCTGTTCACAGTCAGACTTTCTTTGCCTCCTATTTGGGAGTAACCTCTCCATCTCACCAAACATTGTCCTGTCTTGTCTTGTCTTGTCTTGTCCTGTCCTGTCCTGTCCTCTCCTCTCCTCTCTTCTCTTTTCCTTTCCTTTCCTTTCCTTTCCTTTCCTTTCTTTTCCTTTCTCCCTATTATTTCTTTCTACCAGGGTCTTGCTAATTAGCCCAGTGGCCTGAAACTCAGTCCTGCTGCATCAGGTGTGGGATTGCAGGTCTGTGGCACCACCTTCAGTTTCAAGATTCTTAGGGGCACCTGATAAGTCCTCCCAACAAAAAGAGGGATGGCCATACTCCTCCATCCTTGCTTTGTGATTTGAGTCTAGTGGTTGGGGGAGACAAGAGCAAATTACATGGATTTTTTTTTTTAATCTTACTTTTTTTTTGCATTTTCTTTTTCCAGAGGCGAAAAAATTAGTAGTTCCTTCAACTCTATAGTAAGAATTCTAAAACAGATGCTTTAAGGAACAATTTTACTAAATTCACTAATTTTAAGTATAATAATTTCTTTAGTAACCTGAAAAAAAACCCACTAATCCACTAATAAAAAATGATGAATGTATATAGTTCAGGATGCTCTCTGTATGTATCATTCTTTTTCTTTTTTCTTTTTTTCGGAGCTGGGGACCGAACCCAGGGCCTTGCGCTTGCTAGGCAAGCGCTCTACCACTGAGCTAAATCCCCAACCCCTATCATTCTTATTAGATGCAGAATGACCAAGGAAAAGTACTTAAATGACTCACCTAACAGTTCCGAAGATGCCCCTGACAAAGTCAACTAGGTTTCTGCTGTGCAGGTAGGCTGTGAGTGAAGGGGAAGAAGGCACACTAGAGTTATTCAATTCACGTATTTGAAATGCCTTCTTATCACCAGACAAGCCTAAGCTACCCTCTGGCTAACAGCGGGAGACAAGAGTCTTGTTTCTCTCAGTGAGTTTTCCCATCTCCAGCCTCAAACGCAACCCCATGAGATCGCCGCCTGCCGCCCACACTTGTTCCTTTGGAGGTGGGAGGTCTTCTGGTCCTGTGGGCTTTTCTCTCATTGTGGCGATGTTAAGACAGATGATTTCTCATAGCCCCAGATGTGGTTGGCAGCATCTCCCGTTAATTTGCATCCTTCGAGAGCAACCTTCAGTCCCTACACACCTTCTGAAGGAGGGCAGGGTTAAAACACAGGAGAGAAAGTGAACCAAGGATTGAGTAAGAATGGTCCTCATAGGCTCACACGTTTGGATGCTTAGTCACCAGGGAGGCGCTCCTTGAGAGGATTGTGAAGTGTGGACTTGTTAAAGGAAGTGTGTCACTGGGAGTGGGGCTTGAGGTTTGAAATCATGCCAGGTTCAGGTGCTCATATTCTCTCTCTCTCTCTCTCTCTCTCTCTCTCTCTCTCTCTCTCTCTCTCTCTCTTTCTCTCTCTCTGATGCTGCTGCTGCTGCTTTAGCTACTTCTCCGGCACCATGCTTGTCGCCTTATTCCATACCATAATAATAATGGACTAGCCTCTGAAACCATAAGCAAGCCCCCAGTTAAATGCTTCCTTTTGTAAGATTTGCCTTGGTGATGTGTCTCTCCTCGGGAATAGAACAGTGACTAAGACAACTAGAGAAGCTGCTGGAAGCCAGTAAGGAAGCCAAGGCTTTGACACACTGCTCTCTGTGGAGAGCCCGTGTCTAGCAGATCACGTGTCTAGCTGTGTACTTAATCCAGAAATCCGCTTCTGAGACTATCTGCCCTGCAAAATAGGAAGCGGCACGTGCATTTCAAAAGATTGGGATCTGTCCCAAATGGCCATCAATAGAAACTATCATTGGTACATCTGTCCAATGGAGCACCATGGAGCTATAAAAATGAATGAGAATTCACTCTATACTGATGCAGAGGAAGCCCAAGGAAAGGCTTAGGAGACAAATCCACAAGCACAGCCATGTTTACACTGGGACACTATTTGTGTGCCAATGAGTAGACTTACCTTGGTTTAGAAGTACAGGTTATACGGTCAGGAATCTGTCAGTTGGCCGAGTGTTTCAGCCTGGCTTCTTCTGAAGGTTGGGACTTTCACAGAGTAAGTAACCTAAGGCCTTAGATTTTTTTTTTTTTTTTCGGAGCTGGGGACCGAACCCAGGGCCTTGCACTTGCTAGGCAAGTGCTCTACCACTGAGCTAAATCCCCAACCCCTCTTGTCCTCTTGATAGAGTGTTGCAGTTTGTTGCAGTTTCCTCTCCAACCCAAATCGGCCAGAACAAAGAAAACGCAACTCAATTAATATGAAAACAATCTAGCGTCTAGATTGGGCAGATCCACCCTACACTGTCCTATTCCTAGCTCCCAAATCCCTCATCCCTTGCACCTTTTATTTGCCAGGTCTTCAGCTTCTCCTTCTCCCATGACAACTCTCTCCTCGCTTCTTTCTTTTCTCCTCCCCTGACTCCTCCCCTCCTGACTCCTCCCTCTCCTGACTCCTCCCTCTCCTGACTCCTCCCCTCTCCTGACTCCTCCCCTCTCGCTCCCGACTCCTCCCTCTGCCCAAATCTCGAGCTCTTGCCTTTATTTTACAAATTCAGAGAGAACTCCAAGGCAAACCACAACAATAGAGCTTCTGTTTCTAAGACTTCCGTAAAGTGGAAGGAAGTTAGAAAGAACTGGTCCTTTGCAAACTAGTCTATCAGATGGAAATCCCAGCCTGGGTTACTGGTCCACCCCTATGCATGAGATATGGAGAAGGCACTGTAGAATAGCTGAGAGCCCCATCCACTGGACTAGGTGACAGGAAGAGGGGAAAGATCCACTGAGGAAAGGGGGGACCCCATGAGGAAAAGGAAGCCACCGCACACTCAGACTTACACAAATGAGACCATGCACAAAGATGATGTCTAATCTTCAGAATTCCAAATATGTGCGATCCAAGATGCCACCCCACCCCCATCCCCACTGTGCCGGCAGTGAATATTAAGCATGGATTAGCATTTTAAAGATGTTTCTGTACCATTATTCAGTGTTCCAAATTTAATTAATATGGGAGAGTATATGATAATTGGCTCCTGGGCTTTCCATTTCCCTAACTCAATTTTTAGTGACAGAATGCTGCAAGATGTATAGTGAAATGGTCTTCTAAGGAAACAGGTGAGCACGTCCAACCCTCATGTCGTTGCTAGAACAACTGTTTTTTGTGAGCATTTTCTACTCTTTCTACCGTTCATTGCTCTCTGCCGTGTGGCCTCTGCCTCTCGACACTGGATTTGAAATCTGGACTGCAAAGATAGAATATAAAAATCAGTACTGGCTGGCTGGCATTTTGTTTCCTACCAAGTAGGTTCCTGCCCTGGTTCCCTGGTGTGGCCTCACTGGAACTCCCTTGAGTGGTTGTAATGGAGACCAGAGTGGGATGAGTGGGTGGCGCTTACCAGAAGGAGCTAATGACCTTGGAAGATGTTTCAGCCAACACACACACACACACACACACACACACACACACACACACACACACACACACCCCACCCATCACACCACACCAGTCAGCATATCCAAAAAGGCTGAGGATGGCTCAGGGTACTGGGGTTCTCTGGAGACTTCCTACATGTTTCAGCACAGACTCGTAAGGCCAGATGCTGGCACCTGTTTTTACAGAAGCCATTTCTCCTTTTTTTTTCTTTCTCCTAAAACCAAACACCTTTGACCAGAGCTAGGGGAATCTTCTGCTTCCTGCAGTTGAAACTGAGCCAGGGGAAGTAGCCTTGTGATAGGCAATTCCCAGCAACCCTGCTGGCAAATAGCCACTTACACCATGGGGTCCCCTGGAACTGCTAGGAGAGGCCTCACCTCCAATTACTATGCAACAAACAGACCTCTCCAATTATGACAATGGAAATTTCCCACAGTCACAGAGACTCGGGTCCTTTAACAAATCAGAAGTCCACTGTGTTTTAAAGCTCCGGTTACTCTGTGTGGGTACTGCCAGACATTAAAAATTCATCCTTCTTATTTGATATTTAGAATAGGTTTTAAATACCACAGAGCACCTCTCGCCCACACACACTGAGTGACTGACCACCCCTGCTCTGCTCACCCAGCTCCCGGGGTACAATAATGAATCTATATCGGGGTGTTCCTCTGACTCTAGGCTTCTCAGGTTCTTGTGCCCCACCCCACCCCCACACCCTCCTCCTCTGTTTCCTTGTTTGTTCCAGACAAGGTTTCTCTATCTAACCCAGGCTGGCATGAACTCTTGTACTTTCTCTCTTGGGCTCCCGAGTGCTGCTGGCATTATGGGCTTATAGCACTGTGCTTTTCAACTTTCTTTCTGATGACCTCCTCCTCCTCTCTACACACACCCTGTAATTTATCCATTCTCCAATCTACTGTACCTTCTCCCAATCCAGTAATGCTGGCAGGGTCCCTCTGATCCCAGCCGGTGCACATCCCAGTCACCATATTACTCCATTCCTCCCTCCCCCCGCACACTCCCACTCCATGTCCTCTGAGATCTGAGACTCTTGTTGCAAGCCCCTCCCACTTTCCCCTTTGTTTCCTGCCCTCTTGCTTCAGTGACCTCTTCCCCAGCAATCCTGACATATCTTCACTCAGCTCCCTTCTGAGTTTCAGTCTGCATGAATGTCTCGATCTACCTGGCCACATAGTAACCACTCCAGGACACAGTATGCTGTCCATTGAAACCTTCTCTCCCAGATCAGTATGCTGTCCCCTGGATATGCCACCTCTTCCACCCACCTGCTTTCAAACAAACTCCAAGTGGAACAGCCAATGTGATGAGAGACAGAGGCAAAGCTCTACGTAGGAATGAAGGTAGATGCTGAGAATGCTGACAAATAGGTTTTAAAAAAAGAAAGGGAAAAGCGAGATAAAAGGTTTTAACCAGGGGCTGGAGAGATGGCTCAGCGGTTAGAGCACTGACTGCTCTCCCGGAGGTCCTGAGTTCAAATCCCAGCAACCACATGGTGGCTCACAACCATCTGTAAAGAGATCTGATGCCCTCTTCTGGTGTGTCTGAAGACAGTGACAGTGTGCTCATATAGAATAAATAAATAAATCTTTAAAAAAAAAGTATTAAAAAAAAAAAGGTTTTAACCAGTATCTGAAGTGCTTGCTTACCCTTGCTTCATTACTCCATCGAAAGCCAAGTTCCTCTTTGCTTAAAGGGGTCCAATCTCTCTCAGCTCTCTGATTTATATGGCTGTCTCCATCCCCTAAAGATATCTACAGTGGACCCAGACTTAGCGTGTCGGCGCCAGCACCGACCTGGTACCGAGAATCGGGCGAAAGCCTACGGGATGAAAGAAACACACATACACACACACAGGTTATCGTGTCAAGCCAGGAGAGGAAGAGAGAAGAGAGAGAGAGAGAGAGAGAGAGAGAGAGAGAGAGAGAGAGAGAGAGAGAGAGAGGGAGAGAAAATGGAGAGCGGAAGGAAGAGTGAGTGTGAGGAGGAATAGTGAGAGTGAGAGACTCCTGTAGCTTTATTCACCACTTATATACCCAAGTCTCCAGGTAGAAAATAACTGGGAAGCACAGTGGGAAACCCTGGCTCTTGGTAACAAAAGACCAACTATGAGACCTGAATTAATTAGGGAGAAATCCGAGAAGACCAGCCTAAATTTCAAGGATAAAGGCTGAGGAAGTAAAAGGCAGAAGTAAATTGACCACCACCCAGGTGTGGTCCAGGTGTGTCAGTTCCACCTGCATCAGCCGGGCTCAGCAGAGGTCAAGCAGTGGAGACACCGGGTGTTTACTACTTGGTCTTTTCTTCCTGTGCCGTAAATACATGGGAGAGGCCTCTGTCCAACAATCCCATGACTTCTTAACTGTGGCCATGCAGTTACAAAGCGGCCAGGCCCAAATCCAATATGGCACTACATTAGCGCAAGAGTCAGAACTCCCAACCACGTGATTAGTTCAGGGATGGTCACATGACCCAAGTGGGGCTCCTAAGGCAACGTAATAGGCTGTGAGTCTACAGTTGCCGGGGCCATCTTTATCACTTCCTCTTTAGGAAGGTACTGTCAGAGAAAGAAAATCTAATTTGGATTTTAGAGAACTTACTTTAGCTGTAGGTGCAAGTTAGTGGTAAATAAAACTTTCAGCACCCCGTGGGTGGAAGGAGAAAGACATAGGAAGAGTAAAGCCATGCTCTGCCTCTAAGCACGTTAGTACTTGGATTCTCTTTTTACTCTGAGACTGATTTTTCTATCTGGTCCAGGCTGATATTGAACCTGTGATTCCCCTGCTTCAGCCCCCAAGTGCTGAGATTACGGGGGTGTTGCCACCATTCTGACTTGGTTTGGAACTTTAAGGCCACCTATAAGCAAAGCATTGAAGATTGGCTCCCCAGCCTTGGCCCTACTGAGACAGAGGAGAGCCTTGAAGAATGGAACCTTGTGGAAAGGAGTTAGGTCATTGGCAGTAGGCATATGGGAAGTGGTGTTAAGAGTCAGGTCCTTTCCTCTCTCTGTCTTTGCTCCCCACGATGATACTCTGTCTCTAAACACACAGACAGCTAGCCAAGGATAAAAATCTCTGAAACTGTGAGCCCAAGGAGAGATTTCCTCCTTTTAACTTATTTTCTCAGTTATGGAGTCGTGATAATAGGAAGTAGCCTAGTATCATGCGGTTGTTTGAGTCTGACAGTCTCCAAGAGATTCATGTGATGAACACTTGGTCCCAGGGGTGACCAGCCAGTAACTTGATGACAGATTGCCAACACTAGACCATATCCTTTATAGAAAGGGCAACAGTTTGTTCTTACTGGATGAGATACTTATTCTGGTTACGGAGTTGACTTTCCTACATATAATGCTTCTGCCAACATTACCATCTGTCCACAGAATGCCTTATCCACTGTCATGATATTCCACACAGCATTGCTTCTGACCCAGGAACTCAGCTCACAGCTAGAAAAGT
>NC_046168.1:66401968-66494468 GCF_011064425.1 Rattus rattus
GGATCCTGGACACCCAGGATACCTGGACATTGAGCTGATAAAGGCTTTCTATTGACTTAAACCCATGTCAGAGCAGCCTTCGCTGATGGATACTTCATAACACTTCCATCGCTCCTTTGAGGCAATAAATAACAGACCATGCCAGAGTAAACGTTTATGATTTCATAATCTAGAACCTCCATGTGTAAATGCATTATGGAATGCGGTGCAGAGCTTTTCTATTATGTGATTTAAGTGGAGTATTTTCTTTTCTCGTAAATATAAAATCATACATACATCAGGCAGGTTCCTCAGCCCAGATGAAAGGAATGGTCTCTCGGTTGACAAAGGACACCCATCAAATGAAAGGAAACCAGCAGACCTGGACTGTTTTGAGATTGTTAGGGGAAAGTAGTTTCTGAGAGATACTGTGGCATTCCTAGTAAAGAGAATTTCATGCTAGTTAGCTGAACGAGATAAAATGGGATTTCTGCACAGTGGACAGTGGTGGATGTATTGTGTGTGACTGACTTAGAAAGAGGGAAGAGTGTTAAGCAGGTTGGGATAAGCACCCATTGTCCCACAGACTAGCAGTGCTTCGTCTTGTAGTCCTTAGCCTGAGAGATGGACTTTAGCCAAGCTGTAATGAAGCCTGTTAAGAACCTTGCATCCATCGTGAAAGAATTTTTTTGGGCCACAGCTAATCTGCTTGTTTATGGCTGTTCTGAGGCAGCCAATTGGAAGACAGAGGGACCGGAAACATTTCCATGACAACAGGGGTTTATTAAGAGAAGAAAATTCTTTTTATGACCAGACTGTTCTGAAGTGAATAATTGGCCATAAAAGGTTATCTAATATTTTTTTTCTAACCCGCATGTTATAATGATTAGTTAAAACTGAGCACTAGTACCAAGACCCTTGGAACCCAATGAAACATATAATTTAATCACACGATCTTCCTTCCTCTCTGTGAGGAATAAAGATCATCATCATCATCATAAGGGTAGTTTTTAAGATTAACTCATGCTCATAAAGTGTGTTTTGGAATAGTAAGGGGGAAATATCATAAATTGTATAATGTCATCATTTTTTTTTTAAAAGCAAACATGTTCATGAAGTATATGAGACTTGGCTCTTATTTCTAAAATTGAGTAGTTATAATTTATTTTTATTTTTGCTTTTTAGAATCTCATGAATCATCATTCAGGAGACATACAAAAACAACCGGTGACTCACCAAGGCGCAAAACACAAAGGATGCCCCATGGCCAGAGTTCCATTGGAATCCTCTGTCTCTTCTCCCTTCTCTTCCCTTCATGCTCTCTCTCTCTCCATGGTGCTGGGTCTTGCACAAGCTAGACAAGTGCAAGTTCCACCACAAAGTATTCCTAGTCCTTTATTACTTTTTTAAAAAAATTACTTTTTGTTACCATATATTAGTTATGCAAAATGGGTGTGGTAGGACATTTCCACTCACGTACAGGACTTACCTTTCTTATATTCAACCTCCATTAACTCCTATTCATCTTCTTTTTCTTCCCAGCTAGTCTGTCTTTTACTTTGTTTCTCTGTGACCAATGAATAGGAGCAAGGCGCACTGTCTACAGGATCATGGACACCTCTCCAGTAACTTACAGTGCTGAAGAAAATGTCTCTTCCTCTCCAGCAATCATCAACTGCCTATAGATCCTCAGCCCCCTCCTCCTCCATGACAAGATTCCAACGGGCCCAGTCTTATTCAGACTTTGTGCAGATGCTCACAGCAGGTTGTGAGTTTAAGACGGCAGGATGGAGCGATGCTCCAGCAGTTAAGAGCACTGGTTGCTCCTTCAGAGGATCAGGGTTCAATTCCAAGCACCCATATGGCAGCTCACAACTGTCTAGACGTGAAGCCCCAGGGCATCTGAAACCCTCACACCAAGGCACATAAAAATAAAATTAAAGAAATTATATACATTTTTTTCTTTTCTTTTTTTTCAGAGCTGGGGAGCGAACCCAGGGCCTTGCGCTTACTAGGCGAGCGCTCTACCGCTGAGCTAAATCCCCAACCCCACATTTTTTTTTTTAAAGACAATGGCCACATCATATCTGGAAGTCAGTATTCCACGACATTTCCTCCTATCCTCCAGACCTTAACTTTTGTTGACCCCCCTGTCCCTCAATGTTATCCAAGACTTGGGTGTGGTAATATAGATGTCCTGTTGATGACTGGGCATTCAGAGGTCCCTTATTCTCGGCACGTTGATCAGTCATGACGCTCTGCACTTGCTACTGCCCACCGAAAAAGAAACTTCTCTGACTAAAGCTGAGAGCAGCGCTAACCCACAGAGATAAACATAATCACTTAGAAGACAATTTTCTGGGTACAGAATACCCATTTAGCAAAGCAGCAGCTGTAATCTGCCCCCTAGGGTAGATGACCTTCTTAGCCCTGGGATTTGGGGGCAGGTTTGCAGTCTGAATTTCGTCCTCTGGAACAGGCTCCAGTGCCAACTAGAAAGTACTCAGCCCTTGACAGATCTGCCATGACTGCCCCAGTGGGTACATCTCGCACAGTCAGTTGGTTTATTGCACACAGCGTTCACAGCTACATCAGAGTATTGACGACGATCCTTCCCCAGCAGTCTGCACAGCACCTTCCGGCAACTTAAGAGCTAGTCAACCTAATTACAGCTTGTATTTATTGATGTCCTGAAACCTTCAGCAATAGGGTCTTACCATCTAGTTCTGATGGGAAGACAACTGCGGGGGGGAATTGCCTGTATTGTTTTGGGGGACTCAGGTGCCTTCCTGACCAACAACTCTTGGTAGTGGAGGTAACCCACACTGGGTTCTGGTGTTTGCATATAATGACCTGTGATGTGGTGGTTAGTTTGTCAAGTTGCTACACTCTAGAATCAACTGAGAAGAGAGCTACAGTAAGGGACTGTCTAGATCAGATGAGCTTGTGAGCATGATAGTTGTTTAAACTGCCTTACTTGATATGGGAAGACTCAGTGTGACAGTGGTTGACAGTCATTCCCTGGCTATAGGACTATAGCCTGTATAGGACTATCTTCTGAGCCAAACTGCGGCCATCTTCAGGAGTCATCATGGCTAGGTTTGTTGACTATGGGAAGGAGGTGGTGAGAACCCTCACCTAAGTACCCACTCTCCCTTCCCAACCAGTTGGATACAATATTACTCTAGCTGCATGTGGTCATGGGGTTGGAGGTGGAGTCATTGGGAGGGTCAGAGGATTTAGATGAAGAAGGACAAGGAGTGTCCTTATCCTTGTTGGGTAAGGACTTTCTAGGTCTAGTCTGTTAGAAGGAGGGGCACCCATTCTCCTCTAGGTATCCCCTCACCTATGCCTTGGAGGGAAGCCCAACAAACTCTTTGGTCCCCAGAGTGAACTTTGGTGGAATTGTGCCTTGGTTTGCTGTTGAGACCTTAGGAGAGCGGTAGATGTCACTCAGGTCTCTTCCTGGGAAGGAATTTCAGCAACACTTAGTCTGCAGTCCTGGACTCTGTAGGAATCTTGTAGCTTTCTACAAGAAAACTAGCTGAGTGCATTACATGCAAGCATTCATCCCCTTTCTGCTCTTGGAGGCAATGTGAGTAGCTGTCTGGGATTCCTCCTTGACTTCTTTAAGTGATGTCATTCTACAACCTAGACTTGTAGGTCAAACAGTCTCCCTTCTCCCTAGGTTGCTTTTGGGGGTAGAGGTGGGGGCGGGGATGGCGGGGATGTTTATCACAATGACAGAAATGGGACAAGAACACATGACTCAGGAAGCCTTTTATCTACCTATAGGTGGGGCCCCTGCTAATTTTATTTTTTAATTAGTTTACTTTTTTTTTTTTTTTTTTTTTGAGGATTTCACTGAGCTATCCCAGCTAGCCTTGAACTTACTCTGCAGCCAAGTGGGCCTTAGGCTGATTCTGCATATTAGGTCTCTGGGTTTATAGACCTGTTCCATTAGGCCCCGATTCTGATTTCATGCTTTTTTTCCATTCTTCCACTGATGTAGGATGAGGCTACATTTGCAATTATATGGTGCTGGAAATTTGACCTGGTGCTTAATTAAATATTCAGGTAAGCAGGCCGATGTCATATAGCACCTCTGCTATGTTAATTTTCTTAAAATGAAAATTCATTAGAGATGTAACTAGAAACTTACACTCGATATATTGCTTATATTCAATATATTGACTTTCAGAAAATACTTTTCTAGGGTCATAATTAATATTAATCATCTTTACATTCCATGTTGGGCATTTCCATTGAAATATAGATTGTATAGTTAAAGAAAGCTTACTTTGTCTTTTGTTAAAACTTTCATAGATATCTTTTGCTACTCTCATACCAAGTATAAAACTCCACACACAGGGAACTTAATGCATTTTTTGGTGTAAGATAATAGCAAGCACATTGCTCTCTACAGTAGTCATTATTTAAGTAAGAAAACGCAGGCCCATAGATGTCTTCTCAGCAAACTCAGCCAAGGATGCAGACAAGCTGAATTCAGCATGGTCCACAGACTGTGCCGGTCTCTGTGTCTAATTGGTATCACTATATGGACATGCTCGTTCTCCAACAGTTCCTAGAGCTTGTGTGCCAGGCACCCAAGCAGTCCTCTCGCCACCAGTACATATGACACTGTGAAGAGTTTCTTAGTCCTTCCTCCAAGCTTGGGTTTGCCAACATGAAACTCCCATTGTCTTTTGGGCCCTATGATAAGCAGGCTCTTCCTAAACTGACACTATGACTGTGTAGGCATCAGACTATTTACACAGCCCACAGTTCCCTACCAAAGAGCACATACTCCATGGCAACAACAGAATACTCCAGCAAGTCCTTTAGTACCTCACAGACTCAGGCTCTCTCCTGCTTATTGTCTGTCTGTCACATGTCAGTCTTTCCACAGTTCTGGATCATGAAACCCCGTTTCCAGTCACGAGTTCCAGGCCCAGTCTCACCCGTTCCAGCTTCAGACAAATGAAGTAGGATGAAGTGAGAGGGTGGATTGTGGAAGACCAGCGTTGAAGTCATGCCTCAGACTGTACTAGAGCCTGGGACAGGGGGACTGGGAGGGCAGGGAGGAGGTGAAGAAAACATGACAAGGTGGGCAGACAACCAACTTATAAACAGAGAGTCGATGCCTATCTGCAGAGCCCCACCTCATCGAAGCGCTTCGTGAAGCAGGAAGCTAACATGAAGGAGACCCTTCCTATAGCTTTAAAGTGTCAGGTGACTCACACTCGTGATCTCACACAAAGAAGGGTGAAGCGGAATAATCATAGTTCACGTTTGCCCAGCCCTGGGCTACATAGCAAGACCCTGTACACCCCACTTAAAGGGGCTGGGTGAAGGGAAGAGAAAAGGCAAGAGGGAAGAGAAAGGAAAGGGGGAAAAGAAAAGGAGGGAAAAGTTAGATAGCAACAGAGAGAGAGAGAGAGAGAGAGAGAGAGAGAGAGAGAGAGAGAGAGAGAGACAGAGACAGAGACAGAGACAGAGACACAGAAAGACAGAGACACAGAGACACACAGACACAGAGACACAGAGAGACAGAGACACAGAGACAGAGAGAGGTACGAATGAGGGGAATTTAGACCTGTGATTCCATGACAAGATTTTTCTGTTCTTCAGATTGCTACTGAGTTTTTCCAAACTTGAAAATCATTACAGTTTGAGTGTGAAATGTTCCCCACTGGTTCTTGAATATTTGGTTCCAGACGCTGACACTGTTTTGAGAGGATCGTTACAGGTGTGAGACCTAGCTGTCAGACATAGGGGGTGAAGCTCGAGAGACTAAGCTAGCCCAGCTACTGTTCAAGCTCTCCGATGGAGCGCAAGGGGCCATGCTTTCTTCCCCATGAAAGACTATTCCCCTTAAACTGTGAGGTGTGTCACTCTCTTCCTAAGTTGTTATTGTCAGGTATTTTTTTCACCAGAGTAGAAAATGAGTATAATAAGCCTGAAAGGTAACCTTTTTTTTTTTTTTTTTTTTTTTTTTTTTTGAAGGGGGAGTCCCACTTCAAACAATTGACTCAACCATAGGACATAGTAGGAGGCGACCTGTTCTCTCCACATGAGGCGCAATTGTAGTAGAAGTGTAGTACTGGAAGGCAGGGACAAAGGTGTGTGAACTTGATCGTTGTGTTTTCTGCCAGTTAGTAGACGATTATTATTTTTAGTTACTTTTCTATTGATGTGATAAGAAGCCACTGTCAAGGCAATCTATAATAAGAGGTTATTTGAGGCTTATGGAAGTTTAGAGTCATGACTATTCAGATGGGGAGTGTGGCTGCAGGCTGGCATAGCGCTGGGGCAGTAACTGAAGGCTCACATCTTGATCCACAAGCATGAGGCTAACTGGGAATGGCAAGGCCTTTTCCAAACCTCAAAGCTGGCCCTCAGTGATGTGTCTGCTCCAAGAAGGCCCCACCTCCTAATCCTTCCCAAACACCAACTGGAGACCAAGTATTCAAGTACATAAGCCTATGGGGGGCCATGCTCATTCAAACCACCAACAAACAAACCTTAAGGGGGAAGGACATTGAATCAGAAATTCAGGGGACACAGACAGGGACAACAAGCTTTTGTTTTCTTGTTCCCATTTGGCATCTGCTATCTTCCCCAGGTCTGAGAACAGATAGTGTATTAAATTGCTTGTTTATTGAAGAGGAGGGAGGGAGCTGAGGGTCTGTACTTTGTTCATTGAGCGGTGATGGGCCTAGACCTCAAACAAACCCTTGAATGATTTAGGCTTTGGTTTGCCTATCTGTGAATTAGAAACAGTGGCGCCTCTGTCGTTGATTGGGAACACACTTTCCTTATCCTCAGTGCTGTTCAGAGCGACTCCACAATATCAAGAGGCCAGACCCTATGCACCAGTTCTAAGTTTTCAAAAGCGCAGCACTGTAGCAACCTAGAAAAACTAAAAAGAAACAAAACAACAGTAACATGACATCAGAATATTCTATTCCATAATACCTTTAAAATTCACTATGTGATTCATATGGACAGGTCGGTGCAACGGCCTTCAATTAATTTTAAGGACCTTTAGTTCTCACTCGGTTAGGCTATGATAATTCCTCGATTTAAGCTAGCCTGTTAAAAAATTATGCAAATAAAGGCATACACGCCTCTTCTCCTTTTAGCTATGACTGACAGCATACTGGCAGTTAGGAAGGCTGCCCCAAGTGGGCTGACACAGTGTGAAGGCATCATTCTGATAGGAACGAGAGATGTTTTCAGTTGGTTTTATTGCAATTTATTTTCAGTTATCTAAACCTCCCTCCCCTCCCCCGACACCAGCCTCCATAGTGGGGGCTGGTACTCATTTTACAACGTTATCTCTCTTCTTTATTTCAGATGTGGGAGAAAAACACTGGCCTGAAATACACACTTGAGGTTCAAACTTAACTTCCATAGCCTACCTGTGCCACAAACCTGATATTCAATCTGTAAGGCAGCAATGGGTAGTAAAGACAACCCTGGAAATTATGCTAAGTTCTATGACTAAAAAGCACCCGAAATCTAGGCCTAGGTGCTTCCAACTGTGCACAGAAGGCTGATACTCAAGGCCAGCCCGTGTTTTCCACCTGTACTCAGGAGCCATTTGGATTTTATTTTCCCAGATGCCTGGCCGTATGGATTCTCAGCCTCAGAGATTAATTCCCTCCCTGCCATTCTGCAGGACACATTTTCCACTCTTTGCTCTGGTGACTTGTGACAAATGTGTACAAGCCATCCCTCTCTATGTAAACCAAAAGGCAGAGAGCGGTGGGATATGGGGCGCTTTGTGTAACTGTGTACATTTGTGTAGTTAAATGCTAAGTGGGAAGGCACATCGAAGGCTGCTCCTGGATTTCATCTAAACACCATGTCATACATATTTTCTGAAACAAGGAAAGCACCACATTCTCCTCTTACCCACACTCTCAGTATCAGCAGCTGGAGGTCTCCGAGCTCCCCCACACTCTGGCTACTACACTGAGAGGTTTACAGACCCGTTCTTACCTTACATTCACGGCTACCACACGGATAGCGCTGCTATTCCTGCGGACGGAAAAGGAAACAGAAGTAGACAGTGGATGTCTTTGCACCTGGACCGATTTCCAAACTTGCCCGGCGGTTTCATTTCTGTCGCCATGATAAACTATTCTGACGAAGGTTAACAAAGGGTAACTGGGGTTGGGGATTTAGCTCAGCGGTAGAGCGCTTGCCTAGCGAGCGCAAGGCCCTGGGTTCCGTCCCCAGCTCCGGAAAAAAAAACCAAAGGGTAAAAGTCTACTTGGCTCACGGGTAGACTCCAGAGTGCTTCCGGTGGCCCAGGTGGACTCCAGAGTGCTTCCAGTGGTCCATTTTAGAGAGAGACAGACTGGATATTGCTGAGATGGGTAACCTGGCCTTGATTACCTCCCAGATAAGACTTCTGCTCCCCGTGCTGAGGTGAACTAGAGGCTCTGATTGGTCATCTTGTTAGAAAAAATTACAATTAGCCTAAGCTCACACACGTACTTAAAAAAAAAAAATCCTTGAAACCATTTAAGAGTTGGCGTGATGATTGAGTACTAGTAGGTAAAAGTCTAAGGTAGATCCTCTACCTATGAAGTTGAGATCCAGCAGGGCTCCATTCTTATAATGTCTAATAATGAATCAGACAGAAATGTATGTACCCCAAAAGGAAGTCTGCTGGGATCTGAAAGGTCAAGGGGTCACCAAACTCCTAGCCCAGACACTATACTAGAAATAAATCAACTTGTACACCTGCAGCTGAATTCACAGCTTACCTCCTGAGCAGCCCAGAAGACCTTAAGTCAGAAGCTTATTTCAAGTTCCCAGACCAGAAGTGCTGCTGGGAACAGCAGCCCGTATCTCACACAATTCCCCCAAACTGCTCCCTAAGGTAAAAGCATAGGAATGAATCAGCAATGCAGCTGAAGGAGACAAGGTTCTTCAGAGTGAAAGAGAAGGAGGAGGGAAACAAGACTTATCAGACCCTCAGTCCTAAAATTGTCCGGAAATTATTTTTTTTAAAAGAAACTTTGCAGATCAAAATCAAGTCCACAAATAGGTAAGTTTGAAAAATAAAATACAAACACAAGAGAGAAGATGTATTTCTAAATAATAACATAATGAGGACTCTCTGTGATTGTAATGGGGGGCTCAATGGGCACGCTCAGCGCTGTTTCAGGCATGGCCAGTGAGAGAATTAGTGAAGTGGAATAGATCTGGAGAAAATTTTTACAAAACTCAGACCTCCTCAGAATTCAGGAGGAAAAACATAAAAAGAATGTTAAAAGACACAAAAGGGGGTCGTTGCTTGGTTGTGGAGAATGTACTCGGCTTAAGTGAGGCCCTGGGTTCAACTCTCTAGCACTGGGGCAAGCAAACAGAACAAGAAGAAGAAAGCCGAGCTAAAATATGGAATGTAAATTGTATACCGAGAACAATAACAAGCCAAGGAAAGAGCTTAAGTGGGGCACGGGCAAGGCTGCTACACAAGACGATGGGACATTTTTGCTGCTTCAAAGTACTTGGCAGAGGACGGCAGAACTAACACGGCCTGTGTGGTAGATGGTGGGCTGCTTGGGCAGAGGGAGACTTCGAATTCCTATAGAAGGGTAGACGGCAACAGCTCTGGCCCCGGCACAATGGCTCTTGGAGTATGAGATAGAAATGGCTTTCCCAGAGAGCAGTGCTATCAGATCTGATTGTCATCTATGCTTCCAAAGGTCAATTTTCCAGCAGCAGGGAGCACTGCTGTGGAACCCAGCGCACACCCCTGTGCGTCTGCCTAACGTGGCATTGATTATAGCCAATTTTAGTCCGGGATCTGGCAAGACAGGGTGGCTTCTGTCTTGCTTTGCAGTTCTTTTCTTTCCCGTCCTTCCAGAATTTCATCTTCTATTTCACCTTAGTGGTGTGTGTCATTCAATACACGCCTTGCTTTGCGTTCCTCGGTATTTAAGATATTTCCTCTGGCATGTCCAAAAGATGGTCACTGCCTGTGTCTTTGTGTATTAGCTGAAGTCCCTCATCAGAAGGGCAGTCCAACGTCACATGAGTTCCTGAGGATGAAGGTTGACAGTTTGCTAGTAACTCACCTTGAAATATGACAGAGGGTAGAGGTGAGATCATTTACAACTTACCGAAAAGGAATTAGTAGCAGGAAACAAGGTCTCTTGTGAAGTGCTAATTACTCGCTGACGGGAAAGAGGTCACTCCGGTGTCAAAAGGCAGGAGCAGGGGTGGAGTAAGCAAACCAGGATCTCTGTATTTGGACTTGAACTTTCAGGGACAGGGTTACAACAGAAGAGCCATGGGTCTTAGGGACAGTGCTTGTAAGTATTCAGCTGAGCTAGACCAACAAGAGAGGGAAAATGACTTCAAACTTTCAAAAGATCTGGGAGCTCGTGTCAAAGACTAGCAAGGTGAAGCTGGGGAGATGGCTTATCATGTAAGTACCTGTCAGGCAAGTGCAAGGATCAGAGTTCAGATACCCAGCGCCCATGTAAAAAGTTGACTTGTTGGAGAGCGTCTCTGTAAGCCCAGCATTGGGGTTAAGAACACTTGCGGCTCTTGTAGAAGTCTGAAGTTTGATTCCAAGCACCAATACTAGGCCACTCACTGTAATCCTTTCCTGGCTTTTACAGGTACCTGTGCTCATAGGCACAAAGGGCAGGGGCTGGGAAGGGGGCTCAATGGGTATAGTGTTTGATAAGAAGGTATTCATATAATGTCATGCCATGTATGGAGCAGGCATCCAGTAATCTCAGCACTCAGGAGGGAGAGACACACTATCCCCAGACTGGATAGCCAGACTGCTGTATGAAAATAACCTCTGAGTCCAAGAGACCCTGCCTCAATATATAAGGTGGAGAGTAGAGAGCAACTGATGAAGATACCTTTTGTTTTCCAACTGTACACACACACACACACACACACACACACACACACACACAGAGAGAGAGAGAGAGAGAGAGAGAGAGAGAGAGAGAGAGAGAGAGAGAGACTTAGAGTTTTACTGCTGTGAACAGACACCATGACCTAGGCAAGGCAAGTCTTATAAAAGACATTTAATTGGGGCTGGCTTACAGGTTCAGAGATCCAGTCCAGTATCACCAAGACAGGAACTTGGCAGTATCCAGGCAGGCCTGGTGCAGGAGGAGCTGAGAGTGCTACATCTTCATCTGAAGGCTGCTAGCAGAATACTGGCTTTTAGGCAACTAGGATGAGGGTCTTATAGCCTATGCCCACTGTGACACACCTACTCCAACAGGGCCACACCTTCTAATTGTGCTACTCCCTGGGCTGAGCACATACAAACCATCACACACACACACACACACACACACACACACACACACACACTAAATAAATAAGGTGGACCACATGGAGAAAGATATCTGAAATTGATCTCGAGTTTCTAAGTGCATGTACACAGACACACAAACAAGCACATGCAGGGCGCAGGACAGACAAACCCAGAAAGGATCCCCTGTGTGTGACCCCAGCTTATCAGATCAGAAAGGCAGTATACATTTGCACGGCATCGTCACTGTCAAGAAGAGAAGCAGCATCTCTGCGGAAGACCACGTCTCGTCTCCAGCATCTCGCGGAAACTGCGGGGAAGAAATGTTTCTGCCGAAGAAGGGATGGCAAATTGAATTAATTACACAGCACCATTAACACTAATTAAAGATGTGCAGTGCATCACTGGTGTTTTCTTATTTAGTGTGCCCTCAGCTGCTCATTTTCCTTCAGCCAACACAGAAAATATTAATAAAGGCTTTCATCAAATCACTGTAAATGCTGCAGTCCAACCCTTGTTTCACCATGCAGATGAAAGTCCTTAGCCTCTCAATGTATCTTTGATGGGGCGAATCCAGATCTTACTATTTCAGCTCAGCGATAGCTTTTTTTTTTTTTTTTTGTATTTAGATTTAAGGATTGTCAAATCTATCAGCAAGATATTTCTAAGCAGGATTATCCTACTCTCTAAAAAGAATACATTTTTTTTTCTTTTCTTTTTTTTCGGACCTGGGGACTGAACCCAGGGCCTTGCACTTGCCAGGCAAGTGCTCTAACACTGAGCTAAATCCCCAACCCCAAAAGAATACATTTTTATTTACCCCTCTCCCTTAACTTCTCCCAGACACCCTCCATGTGTCCTCTCAGCTTCGTGCTCTCTTAACAAAAACCACACAAAGCAAAAACAACCCATGAATCCAATTAGCGCTGCCCATGTCTGAATGGGCGAGGAGCCATCTGCCAAGGGCCCCATGTCTAAAGCGAATTTGCCTTTTCACTTCGGGTAGCCATTAACTGTCAGTAACTTCTCAGCTGGGTGCGGAAACTTGCATGCCTCTCCTCCATCCATCCTGGAGTGCTGACTGGCTTGATCTTGTGGAGATCTTGTGGGGGCAACCACAGTGGCTGCCAGTTGATGATTGCAGTGGTCCTGTCTTGTACAGAGGACACTGTTTCACCCCAACCTTCCCTGACACTTGTACTTTCCATCCCCCTGTTTCATGATGTTCCCTGAGCCCTGGAAGGAGAAGGTATGGGACAGATGTCCTATTGTGACTAAGCACTCCATGGACACTGGTTCTCCGCACTTGGACCGGTTGTGTCTCTGCACAGATACTGCTCTGATAAAGACTGAGAGCTACACTAACCTACGAATACAGATATACATATTTAGATGGTAGTTTCATACTGTGTGGATTTAACAAATTAACAGCTGTAGGCTCATTCCCAAGGCTGGGATTCCCCAGCCTCAGCTTCTTTAGCACATCAGGTATGAGCTTCCTCCTGTGAAGTGTTATCTTCCCATCTGCTGCCTCACTTTCTTGGAAAGGGTGAAAACGAGAGTTGAACCTATAGTTATCGGGTCCTATACCACGTGACGAAGAAACAACGCGGCAAAATATTGTTTAAAAGATGTAGCAGCAGACAGGAAATAGGTGCTTTAAATGAACCATGAGACGGGATCTAGGAAGGGTTCAAGTAGATGATTGTGCAATGTACAGTTGAAGCCCAGTGGGAATAATGCTTTACTCGCTTTAATGTATTTATGAGGTGCAGAACATTACTGCAGGCATTGAAATGATGAAAAAAATAAGAGAAGTATCACAGGAGGCAGTTGGTATAGGAACAACTTCACCAGAACATTCCAAAGATGTAGCTACACTTGAAATACCCTTCCAGTACAGATTCCACTGCACGGAATCCTTTTGAAATACCCTTCCGGTTTCACTGGATGGAATCCTTTTGCTAGTTGAGAGAGACAGAGAAAGGAGAGTATCTGCCCATCCCTTAGTGAAGAGAAATCTTCCTCTAGGATGTGTTGGGTCAGACACCTGTTTCCTCTGATATTTCGAAGCGCTCTCTCTCTCTCTCTCTCTCTCTCTCTCTCTCTCTCTCTCTCTCTCTCTCTCATCGGGCATCACTAGCTACCTTTTGGCAAATGATTAACCAGCAGGTTTGCATTTTATCAGTAATGTAACTGCCACGATCTCTTCTTACTGTCTGATGTGTGAATCAGAGGTCAGTAGTGGTCTTGAGAGTAGTTACAGATTCCTGTAGTCAAATATTCCTTGGTCCTTGACAGAAGTAGATGCCATCCTTCCTCACAACAGTTGTTATGCAATATCTGGTATGTGGAAAGAGGGGTTCTTGTAAGCTCAATTGTACAACAGAACTGCAGCTGCGTGGTGTATACGTCTGGCATCTGGTTTCACTCAACAGTAAGATTAATTGCCTTTCAAAGACTATGTTGACTTTGCCACCACCTTAGTCAGTATTTACTTTGGAATCAATAATACGAGTCAAAACTTTCAAGGCGGAACCCAAAGACTGCAGATTAAAGAGGCTTCAGACAGGGAGGAACTCAAACAATGTAACAAGGAAGTGCCAAAAAAATATAACATGTTACCTTTCACAGGCAACCATTTTATATGCAAAATCTGAGTCAGGATTCCTGGTGAAGCCAAGGAAGCCAGGCCTGCCTTGCGTGATTTTTTTTTTTTTTTCTCAGAAGGAAACCGACTTTGGCTGCCCAATTCAGTGAATTATGTAATGCAGAGTTTCTTCCTAGCCAGGGGAAACCAATGGGAGGAATGCTGGTTAGTCACACTTTTATTAATAGCATTCATTAAACATACCGAATGTGTGGTATGCACGCTACTCATCACACAAACTATCCTATTCAGTGTGGACTAAAAAAAGAAAAAAGAGAATCTGTCAGCAATTCATATACCAGCCTGCTCAGTCAGGGCTCATACCTGGGGAAAGTGTGGGTTCTACAATGGTAGAATTTAGCATTGCTAAGGCTTCCATCTGCCCTGTTCTGTAAGTATCACTACTGCCGCACAGCCAACCTAAACACGCCCCAAGATTGGAGAGATAGTTGCCGCTCCTCCCTGCCCAGCCTGACATTTTTACAACGGGAGGCCCTATTTCAAGATGAACACCTCCAACAAGTCAGCAGAATCAGGATTGGAGGTGATGATACTCCCTGGGGATTTAACGAACTCTTTGGCCAGGAAGACTTTTCCACTGGAGCACAGCAGGAAACCCAGCCAGCAGGTTACTATGAACAGGTCTGCCTCTGTGCAACCCAAGCTTGGGACAGGTTCACTCCGTCCTCAGGCTTAGAAGACCCTGCTTCCTCCCTACTCATTCTCCGTCAAAAGCCGGGGGAACCCCCATCTGAGTCAAAAGCTGAGGGAAACTCCATCTGATTTTATTCTCAGAACTAGAACCAGCCTAGAAAGAGAAATTCCTAACCTCACAGCCAGAGATCTCCTTCTTAAAAACATCATCTGAGAAGGTATAACTTCTCTGGACCCAGACTGGCCTGCAGGGTCTCTAGGAGGAACATTCTGATAGGTGGGTTGTGGCAACCCAGGATATAGGAACCACATCACACAGATTACCAGTGGCTCAGGCATTAGTGGGAGCAGTTAAAGAAGAAAAAAAAAAATCTGCTTTAAATGTGGAGAGACAGGACATTGGCAAAAGGAATGCCACAAAACTCCCTCCCGATAACAGATCCTGATGCCCCTAAGACAGTCTCTCCCCGATGCCACAAAGGTTTCCATTGGAGAAAAGACTCCCTATATGACATGGATGGTATGACTGGAGCCTTTAGACTTAAGAGAGGGCAGCCCTCGTAAGTAAGAGAGTAACAGTAAGAGAGACAACTACCCCCACAGAAGCCTTATGGGTGTCCAGCATCTCAGAATTATCTATTTTTACCATTAAAATAGATACCAAGCCATTTAAGTGCCTTATTGATACTGGAGCAGACGAGACAACTTTGAGACCAAGGTCCCACATGACTGGCAGCTGAACTCTGGGCCTCAGCTCCTAGGCATAGGGAGTTCCTCTCACAAATTTATCACCAAACAGGCCTATAGGTGGGAGGACCCTGACACAGCTGCCAGCCTCATATGCCCCCTAGTAGCACAAGTAGCCACCAATCCTCTAGAGAGAGACATCTTACGAGCCTTAGAGGCAGTTCTCATCAGCCAATCAGAAAGAGATCACATCAAAATGGATGACAATATAAGGAAAGTTATACCCAAGGAGACCCTAAAAATCGTCCTCCAAATCACCCCCATTTCTAAGGCCCACTGTTAGATTCGATACTTCTTGCCTTGATTGGATCCCCAATGAAGTTATTTGGCTTACACAGTGGCCTCTACCAAGGGAGAAGCTTAAAGCCTTCACACAACTGATAGAACAGCTTCTACTACAACACATCCTCCCCTTCTCAAGTCATGGAACAGCCCCATGTTTGATATAAAAAAGAGCTCAGGGGGATGGAGACTAATACAAGATTTGAGGGCAATTAACAAAACTGCAAGTCTGGGGCTCCCCTCAAAGGGGGCTGCCCTGCATCCCGGGCATCCTGACAATGTCCTTCTATTAGCAATAGATATAAAAGACTGATTTTTCCCCATCCCTCTCTACCCCCGAGACTTGGAATGCTTTGCATTCTCAGTACCTCCATTAACAACTCTGGTCCTGCCTCATGATATGAGTGGACTGTCCTCTCGCAGGGAATGGCTAACAGTCAAACCATCTGGTCAGGAGGCTGTGGCCACCGCTTTAAATCCTTATTTAGACAAAGGACTCACTACATATCATTATAAGGATGACATCTTAATATGGGGGGACTCTTCCACACACACCCCAACCCAAAGATCAGCTTATACCTTCACTATCTGCCCTAGGATTCAGAACAGCCCCCCCCCAATCAGCACCAGATGTAGTTCTGAGTTTTAATTCATGGCTGGGTGTCAGAACACTGCTTGAGGAGGCAAAACACAGGGATGCTAAGCTACATTCCTTTCTCCCCATTGGAGTGCGGAGCTCTCGGGACACCAACAGGCTACTCAGGAGAAAAGAAATGTAGCCTAAGATAGGAGTCCTAACCTGTGTTTCTCGGGGTGACACAGGCTGGGATGGAGGCTCTGGTTCTCAAGCTCGTGGACAACAAAACACCCCCTGGGAACTGACAAGAGTTGAGAATGGGAGGCCGTTGGGCTGAGATAATCCCTGGGGCAGAAGGGTAGGGGAACCGACTTAGCTCAGGGTGAGTGCCAGGAGTGTGGAGAGTCTCTGTGAGAGACTTAGGCGTGGCAGCAGAAAAAGATGCTCATGACTTACTCAGGACAGACCAGAGATTAATACCTTTGCAGGAAGGAACGCCCAGGAACGGAAACTTATTGGCTAAACCTTCAGGGACCGTACCTCATTAGCATGGAGAACTCTGGGTTTCTATGTTACATGACCAGTTGTCCTGATCCTCTTAGTTTAGGGCCAGCCTGGTCTACAGAGTGAGTTCCCGAACACACAGGGCTACACAGAGAGATCCTGTCTCAAACAAACAAACGAACAAACCAAACAAAACAAAACCTGATGGACAGCAATTGAGGAAGTCCTGTGACTTTCACAAGCGTGTGTTTTTACTGAGGAAACAGAAAAGTGGGGGCTGGGATATGACTCAGCGTGTAAAATGCTTGCCACACTGGCATAAGAACCTGCGTTCAGACCTACAGCACTCATAAGTACACACATGCCTGCATACACACATGAACAACACACGACACGCACACACAGAGATTGAAAGTTTCCCCATTTGTGCAACCAGGAAAAATTTCTTTAAACAAAAATGGCAACAGACATAAGCTATTTTTGTTTCTTTCAGCTTGCTTTTTGCTGAGGCCTGAAGAGTCCTGGGTTAGAAGACAACAGACAGGGTGCATAGTAGTCATCAAATAGCATCCTATAAGTCTGTGTCATTACATGTAGAATGGTGGGCATTCTGTAAGCCTGTGTCATTACCTGAAGAATGGTGGCATCAGCACTCTACCATCCACATACTGGAAATACAGCTACAAAGTCTTTAACCTAGTTTTCTTTCTCATTGATCCCTTGATCCCACCTGTGGTGAAGGGAGTGGGTCCCTAACCAAGCCTTACGTCTTCATCCATAGAACGACAAGAACTCCTGTAGAACATCTCATTTATGTCAGCCTTCCCCCTGTGGCTCTTTGAATATTATAATGAATGAATGAGAACTGTGTTTACAAGATACATTAGAAGCAGTCCCACAGACAGAGGTCAGAGGTGCTCAGGTCTTTCAGGAGCTGTGACCATGATCTCCAGCTGATGGCACAGAAGCTGGTGGTTCGAGGGGTTGTAGGAGGTAGTTAGCCCCTGAATTCTTCTTTTAAAAAAGTTTGTTTATTTTATATTTATGGAGGTTTTCTCTGTACATATGTCTGTGTTCCACATGTGTGCTTGGTGACCTCACAAGCATTGGATCCTCTGGAACTGGCGTTACAGAGAGTTCTGAGCCACCACATTGGAACTGAGAATTGAATCCTGGTCCTCTGGAAGAACAGCCAATGTTCTTAGCCTCTGGGACTTCTCTCTGGAGAACTTCAGTTCTCTTCTTCTTTCTCCTCCTCTTTCTTCAAGACAAGATTATACTGTGTAGCCTAGACCGGCTTTGAGCTCACTTAAGTAGCTCAGACTTGTCTCAAATTCAAACCACGAAGGCAAGATAAATCAGAAAAAGGCACAATTAGCAAAGGCAAAATGGTGCCTTGAAACCCTGGAGCAAAGAAACAAACAGATTGGGGATCTCTTCAGGTGTCAATCCCCAATGCGAGGTTTTAGTTTCACTTGGGAATTGGATTTAAATCAGAAGGATTCCCACAGGGAACAGAACTTGGGAAGTTGAAATTGATATTGATAAGTAAATGAAATTGATAAGTAAATGCTTAATTTGATTTCAAAAGAAAAATATCCAGTCTCAAAGGGAGTCTATGGCCAACTGGGAATAGATAGGATACGAACAGATGTAATTAATAGTGTCATAAATGATAAACCAGGAAGGATCCTCATCAGTGAAGTCTGCCCTCTGATTTCTGTTCTTGAAGACAAGCTTGGCAGGTAGAGAAGGGAGAGAAAGACTCCCTATGTGGGAAGCCACTGCCATCAGACTGGCTGCTGGCCCTGGGGTGCTGCCGAGCCTCCCTCCCACTGTGTAGTGTAGCATTTAAGAATGCAGACTCTGGAGCCCTTTCACGTAGTGTTCTCACACAAGGGCCTGGGACCAGGCCAGGCATCTGCATGGTGGTCCTTAGATACTCATTAAACTTGAGGATTAAGCCCTGAGCAATTTACAGTCCTTTCCACTTGCACCTGAGTAAATTTTAGTTTCTTTCCTTATCACAGATGGTGTGCTTCTAAGCCAAGGGAGGAGGAAAACCCGTGATTAAACACAGGAGGGTATTTCGTAATGGTTCTGGGGAAGATTGAATTAGAATGAAAAATGGCACAAATGGGGGGGGGGGTGCTGTGGTAGGAAGGTTTGCATCCGAGCTCTCTGCACAGGGTAAGCCTGGGTTTTTACGACATTTTAGAAGCAAACACAGAATCAAAACATCTCCTGTAATGTGTTTCCCTGTAGCACGAAGACAGAACTGTCCTTTAACCGTTCCCTTCTCTCTAGTTCCATTTCACTGAGGGTGAGGTAGGGAGAGGAAGGCACTTGGAGACGTTTTCCAAGACCAGACCTTCTGGTGACCTAGGCTATGTGTCTGTGAGAACAGCCAGATGCCTCTGCGTGTTTATCCTTCCTATGCCCTTAGTCAGGTGGAGATAGAGAAGAGAAAGAAATGTTCTTGGACAGCCAGCTGCCTTCATAAAATCGTGTGCTGCTACTGTTGCATCTCCCCCTCTTCCTCCTCCTTCAAGACAGCGTCATGCTGCATACCACAGGCTGGCTTACACTCACCCAGATAACTCAGGCTAGTCTTGAGTTCAATACCATCCTGCTTCAGCCTCCCAGGTGCTGGGATCATTAGCAGGCGCCTCCATGCGCAGTTCATCCTGTTTCTTGATGCCAAGGGCAATTGAGATGGTAGGGCTGATAAACAAGCTTTGTTTCTCTCCATCCCCTTTCTCAGAATGACAGCTGTTTGCACACTGAGTTCTCGTGGGAATCGAAGAATTCCTGTCTTCGGTCCAGATGATCCAAGTCTCTCCCCCAAGACTAGCAGTACTCAAAGAACACAGAAGATAAAACAATCAATATTTCTGTTTTCTTAAAGTTTATACTCTTGTCTGGGAGCTTGAAACACACAGCTAGAACAGAAAGCTACAGTGGGCCTTCAGTCTGTGTTGTTGAAGTGAATATCATTTGTTTAACAAGTTCCTACGGAGTACCAACACATTTCCCTTCTCCCAAGGCAGCTCGGATGACAAGACTTATTTTTTAAAATGTTTTCTCCCAAACAGCATGAGGAGTTTCCCTCTGACTTGGCCAACTTGGTCCACATCTCAGCAAGCAAGTCCACATGGGGAGAAAGGAAATAAATGGATTCTGCATGTGAGCATGTTGTAGGTTGTGACCAGAACTCAAACAGAAGCAGAGTCCCATTCCTACATGTTTTTCCTTCTAATGTGATGTATACACATTTTTCTAAGACGTGGGATCTCTATTCTGTTTCTGTGACTACGGGCAGGAGCTAAGATTGACAGCCCGTAGACACCTGGCCTGAAGTTGAGCCTTGTAGCCCTGGGGAACAAGCTCTGCTTAACCTGAACAACCCCAGGGCAAGGTGTCCCAGTTCAGTCTCCAGATGAGTGCACAGCCTAATTGACATTTTAACAGTAGTCCCGGGAGACCCTAGGCCGATGATCCCGTCAACGAACAGTCATGTTTGAAGCCTAACCTAAAGCCACGGTGACCGTGACATACCCGGCCACTGTCGAGGCTCTATGCTTGAAAGGTCACACAGCAATAAGGGGACAAACAGTTCAGGAAAGCGGAGCGTTCAATTCAGCTCCTAGGTATCTGAGCCTTTCACACATCCACTTCAGACAGGTTAAGGAGCTGTCTTAATTTTCTTTTTCTGTGATAGAATACCACAACAAAAGCAACTTCAGGGAGAAAGGGCTTGTTTCAGCGCACGGTTTGCGGTTACAGTTAATAGATTAGAAAGTTACAGTGGCCGGAGCTTCAGGCAGCTGATAGCGCTGCATTCATAATCGAGATAGAGACGAGCGAGTGGGCTCTGCTCGCTTTCTCTTTCCTTTTGTCTTTTTGCAGTCCAGCCCAGGGAATGGTACCACTCACGGTGAGCAAATCTCTCCAGCCTCGTTAACCCAGTTAAGATAACCCCCAACAGGCATGCCTAGACACCCAGGTGACTCTGCATCTCCTCAAACTGCGAGTTGAGATTAACTATCATAAGGAGGCTTTGGAGACCTCCAATCCCAGCCTGCAGAGTCCTCAGATGATGGCCAACAGACTGCAGACAAGCTATGCCCGCTGAGCCATGTCTGAATTAGAGATTTTAAAGAAAAATTTAAGTTATGGTTTGAAACAACTACATGTTGGGGTAATTCTTATAGCCATAGTCATTAGATCAAGTACCGGCAATATCCCCTGTATTTTGACTTGCCTTCCTGAGGTATTTCCTTGACATCCAATAAGGTTTTTTTTTGTTTTTGTTTTTGTTTTTGTTTGGTTGTTTGTAGTTTCTCTGTGTAGCTCTGGCTGTCCTGGAATTTACTCTGTACACCAGGCTGACCTTGAACTCAGAGATTTGCCTGTCTCTGTCTCCCAAGTGCCAGGATTAAGGGCATTTAATGACATTTAATACGTTTTAATGGTACTGATAACTCTGGCACTGATCTCTCTCAGCTCTTTTTTTATTTGAGTTTTTAATTTGTTCAAAATTGTAACACAATTATGTTGTCAAGTATAGTAGCACACACCTTCCATCTCAACACTTGCAAGACACAGGGAGGTGGATTTCTGTGGGGCAGCCTGGTCTAAATATCAAGTTCCAGGACAGCTAGGTACAGAATAGAGAGAACCTGCCTTGAACAAAAAATCAAAACACACACACACACACACACACACACACACACACACACACACACACGCACGCGCGCGTGTATGAATGCATATACATATGTATATATCTTATGACAATATATATACCAACCCCAACAAAAATATATTTTTATATAATTATATTAATTTCCTTCTCTTTCATCCCTCTAGCACTTCTCAATACTTTCCCCCTTGTTTTCTTTCAAATTCATGGTCCACATTTCTTTAATCGTTGTTTAATCTGTCTGTCCATCTATCTATATCTATCTATCTATCTATCTATCTATCTATCTATCTATCTATCTATCTATCTACATGTATATTCCTAAATATATAAATACAACCTGATTAATCCATATAATGCTACTTGTATGTATGTAAACTCAGAACACACATTGGCTAGCATCGGACAACCAGTTTGGAGCCCTTTCCCTGGGGAAGCCTGTTCCTTCCACTCTCAGCATTCACCAGTTCCCCTAACGTGTTAGCATGCCTATTGGCATCATCATTGTCCAGGTCTTGTGTGGGCAGCCATGTTGATAAAGCATCCTAGGTATAGCTTCTCTGATGTTTCTAGCTCACAGTAAACTTCCTCTCCCTCCAGTCCTGACAAACTTTCTGCTCTTTGCTTCTGTGGTAATTCCTGAGCCTTAGGTGCAGGACTCGAGTTGTAGCTGTGTCCATTTAGACCCAGCAGCCATGGTCAGCTGGTCTTTCCACAGATTGATTCGTTGTGGTTCTCTGTAATGGTCTCCGTCTGTTGCAAAGGTTTTCTTGATGAAGAGTGAGAACTACACCTCTCTGTGGGTGTAAGAACAAATAATTAGAATGCATTAGGGATTATGCTGGTTTAGTAAAGTGAAGGTTGTAAATTCCCCTCCAATACTCATGACTTCACCAGCCCCAGACATTTGGCTGGACCAGAAATTTCCAGGACCAGGAATAACGTTTTCCGTCTTATTGAGCAGGCCTTACGTCCAATTAGAGAGCTGTCTGTTACTGCCAAGGGTTCTGTGCCCTCTTGTGTCCTTATGGTTATCACGCCACTGTGGTAGCCATTGTGGTTCATTGGCATCATGGCTGGGTAGAACTCTTGGATGCTTTCCTACCTTGGAAGCTTACGTGCCCCCCTCTCTCAGTTCTTGCTTCTGACTTTGGAATTTTGGGTACCTATTTTCTAGTCTTCTCTGCACCTCTCATATTGTATTCTAATTTACCATAACTAACAAAGTCATCCCTGGAGCACAGGAATAATTTAGGCCATCACGTGCTTGTATATTTTCACGTTTACTCGTTCTATGAGATCATGGCTTCCTCCATGTCACGTGCTTTAGTATTAACATGTTAATAAATCCTGGTGTGGGGTTACTACCCACCTTAGAATATTTATGTTCCTGGACAAAAGACACACAGACACACAGACACACACACACACACACAGACACACACACACACACACACACACACACACACACACACACACACACACCCCCTCTTTATATTTTAAGATGCCCAATGCAGCACAATATACAATAGCTGAGTAACTGCCTAACCTCTATGCTGTGAAAATCTACCTCCCACAGATAACTCTGAGTTACTACTAATTTCTATGGTCTATCTTGGCTGCTCTTAACTCCAATTAGTCAGCCCCCTGGGCCACGTTTTCTTGGCCCAGAGCCCAGGGTGCTCTCCTTGCTTTTCTACCCCATGGCAGCTCTTGTCTCTGTCCTGCTGGCTCCTAAGGCATGGCACCTCTCCCCACCTCCTGCGTCTTAGAGGTCCCAAACACAAGGATCCTAAATCCCGCCTCTCTCTTCTCCCCAGCTATTGGCTGCTAGCATCTTTATTTACCAATCAGAACTAACGAGGGGCAGGTCCCCAGCAGCTACGCGCACACCTCCTCCGGCAAACAGTTTCGGGGAACCCAATTAGCATTAGAATACAAGCAGCTACAACGTTCCTCTACAATCCGGAAATCATTGCTCCGTTCCTGAGTAGCTACGCCATTTTGCTATAGGCACACATTTGCCTTTAAGGGACACATTTTCTAGTGAAGAAAAAGCCCGGATTAAAAAGTCTAGCTCCGGAAGGTAGCATTGCATTGGAAGTTTTCAGAGGAGGGAACTGTGAACTTGATTTTAAAGAAGGATTTGTTGTGTTTGAGTGAGTGAAAACGGAAGGGAAGGCGTTTCAACCATAAGAACAGTGTGGTGAAGTTATGGGATGTTCAGAGAGGGAAGCCTGGCATTTGAAGGGTGGAGATGCTCTGGGAAGGGGTGTTTGGTTTTTTGTTTGTTTTCATTTTTTTGGGGGGGGGGAGTAGCAGGAATGACCTGCTACATCTCTGACTTTATGTAACTGCCGGGTTCCAAAAATTCCTTCTTTCCTGCTTTGCTCTGTCTCTTCCGTCTACACCACGTTTGAGTCTCCAGATTTTACATGAGTTGAAACAAGAGGAATCACATAGATAATCTTCTCAGGGTTTTATTGCTGTGAAGACACACCATGACCATGGTAACTCTTATAAAGGAAAACAATTGGGTCTGCCTTACAGTTCAGAGGTTTAGTTTATTAGCACCATGCGCCGCAAGCAGGCAGACGTGGTGCTGGAGTCCATAAATTATAAGGCCGTGAGTCTGAATGAACAAATGAAAGAACCCCAAATTGGGACTCTCGCTCCAGTCTCGGGATGGCGGCATGCCCCAGGAAGCTCGAGAATCCGTTCATGATGTGATAACAAGAGGCAGCTTTATTAACGAGATCTCGGGCCGACACCGAGGTCTCGGGCTGACACGCCATGCATCTCACGCAGGAGATAGAGGGCCGACCATGAGCCTCTTCAGGCAGGGGTTTATATAGGGAAAGCCAGGGGATTTCGTGCGGTTACACAGGATTGGCTAATTCAAAGGACTCACAGTTACTTTTGGCGTGGGATTACATCAGCAAAGAGTACGTGCTATCTAGACCCATCCTCAGGGAGTGAAGGAAGGGGAGGGGGCGGTTCCAGATGGCCAGTGTCCCTGACAGCCAGCCGGTGAGCCCTATCTCAAATTCCCTCAGGCATGTCCGAACTTTGTTTGTGACTAACTCTTTGAAATTTAACTCTTCATTCCCCTCTACTTGTTGTGAGTAGTTCTAATCTTAGGACTTCATGGAGAACTCAGCTTTATCTAGCATAACAGCTTGGTATTGTTGTCTTAACATGAGGATTCTAATCTGGACACTATCTAAGCCTATACACCAAGGTCATGATTAGCTTTTAGAACTTCTAAACTTATACAGATTGTGATCCCTGAGGCACAGTCACAAGAAGTATTAAGAGTACTAACATATGTAATGTTATATCGTTTGTAATAGAAATCAAGCCTATCCCCACACCTATCCCGATGGAACCCAGGGCAAACATGCTGAGTGTCCCTCTAGGTCCCGGCTCTCAGCCCCAACAGCTAGTACACGGCTGGTGAGGGCTGAGAATTGACGGCTGTCAGGGTGGTCAGCAAGTCCTGCATCTTGATCTGTAGGCAGCAGGTGACTGTATGCTATACTAGTCCTGGCTTGAGCTTCTGAGACCTTAAAGCCTACCTCCACACCTAGACCACACCCACTCCACACCCAGGCCACACCCACTCCACACCTAGGCCACACCTACTCCACACCTAGGCCACACACTCCACACCTAGGCCACACCTACTCCACAACTAGACCACACCCACTCCACACCTAGGCCCACACCCACTCCACACCCAGGCCACACCCACTCCACACCTAGGCCACACCTACTCCACAACTAGACCACACCCACCCCACACCTAGGCCACACCCACTCCACACCTAGGCCACACCTACTCCACACCTAGGCCACACCTACTCCACACCTAGGCCACACCTACTCCACACCTAGGCCACACCTCCCAATGGGCCAAGCATTCTAACCCATGAGTCTGTGGGGCCATTCCTATTTAAACCAACACAGGTAGATTGTCATAAAGGCACCCCATTTGATCTGTAGTAGGTTTACTGCAGTGAAATTCCAATTCATCACCAGGCAGATTAATTTGACATAGGAAATAAGGTCCACGAGTTGTAAAGTCACAGGTTTAGACTTCTTAAGCTTTGAGAAGCCCTGGGAATAAAGTTGAACACTATGACTCAGGGCTGTTCACACTTCCTGGGATTTGAGGTTTCGTGCAATCCTGGCTATTGTGATGGTAATGACTCCGACCTCACCAGAAGTGGTTGAGGAATACTGAGTCCAGCAAGTGTGTATATTAACGGGGTGGGGTGGGGGGGGGGGTGGGTGGGGGTACTGAGTTGCCTGGTTGTTATAGCAACAAATACTGTGCAACTTCTTTTGGAAGTTTTCCATGATGTGAAACAACACGAGTCTCCAAGTGTTTAGTTCAGCGACAAAGTCAGGCTTTCAATATGGGCATAGCATTAGCCTCAAAGGCTTCATCTTATGTTTCGCTTAGGGACAAATGAGAAACTATGGAAGGCCCCACGGCCATTTCCTGAGTCAGAGAAATGGGCACTTTACCGGGGAGGCCTCCTCATCAGGCAGGAGGGTCTGTGTTAATTACGTACCAGCAACCCCAAAGCTTATCAGCTTAAAGCTACAGAGAGCATTTGTGGCTCAGGGCGTACTTACGCCACAAGTCATTCAAAGGACTGTGTTCTCATGTATCCTTAACTGAGAGCACAGCTAGCTAGGAGCAATCCATCTCTATGTCATTAAGAGACTCAAGAGGACCAAAGAAGAAAGAAGGAAGCTCAGTGGCGTGCACTGGTCTTTAAAATTTGCCTAGAAGTGACTCATGTTATTGCCAGTGACAATACACTGGCCAGCGTAAGATATATAACAATGCCTACTTAAAGGCTTGCAAAGCTGGGCATGAACACTGATGACTAGAAGTCTCTGCAGTCTAGAGAGAGTTTGCTCATCCACAGAACCTCAATACTTTGGCTGTAAATTTCTTTTCATGGAGAACCCTGCTAGATATTGTAGAACATTTAGCAGAACATCTTTGACTAGATCTACCCACTGTATGCCTATAGCTCACTTCCTAAATGTGTCCCAAAGCAATGTCAACCAAAAATGTTTTCAGATGTTCCCAAAGGTCCCCTGGAGGAGTCAGGACAAATAGCTCCCGGGAGAAGACCAGTGGAACACATGCATAGTCTGTACCTCTCTAGGTGCCTGTCTTTGACTGCTGAGGATTCTCCCACCAACTGTGGGTCCTTGAGTAGTTAAATGAGCCTTCTGGGCCTATTGCTTCATAGGTGGAAAGGAGGTCCACGATAGTCCTCTCATAGCACTGTTATGAGATCGATTGAGGCAATACAGTATTTACAACATACTTTGAAAAGTACCCAGCACATGTAAACTTTAACGTGTAAAAATAAACTTTAGACAAATCCTACCAATTTTAGAGTGGCCGATGATTTAGTTGTCTTTTGTCACATTGAACATGCTATTTAATCACTGACACTTTATTAATTAAGCACACACTACTTCTTTAGCACCATATGAGTTACCTTGGCTAAGAATGCCCTGGTTCTGTCCCATGGGGTTAGAAATAAAAAGAGACTGGGTGACTCATGAGGGTGACTCAATAAGCTTATAGTTAATGTATTTTGCTTCTGGTGGTTTTTTTTTTCCTTCCGTTTATGTATGGAAAAACAGTTTTAGAAAGCAAGAATTCAAAGTTGACTCTGTTTCGTTTTGGTGCTTGCTGAGAACAAAGGATTCAGGAGAATCAGATCAAACGTGTCTGTTTGTTCTAAGCCCAGAACAGGCCAGTCATGGGTACCGAAAGGCAAAAGGGAAGGATTGCTCCGGGGGGGGGGGGGGTAGGGGCCTGGGCTGTCAGCTCACAGGTCCTTTAGAATTCAGTGGGGCCGCTCATGCAGCTTCAGTGCAATTCTGCGCATTCTCACTCCACACCTATTCATTTGGTGTCACGTGAGTGACAAAAGCAGGCTAACCCACATTAAATGTCCACTAGCTGATGTGCAGCGAAGGGCCAGGTACATTGGAATCAACCCGCTTTCGAGGGGAGAAAGAGGAAAGGAAGCTTCTTTCCCATCTGCCATTATAAAAGGGCGAGGAACAACTACAACCGTTTCTCTTGCTTCTCAAAATGATAGACTGAACCACCAGTGAACGGATTGTTGGGGGAGGGCGGTAATGGGGGGAGGATGGGGAGGGGAACACCCATAGAGAAGGGGAGGGGAAGGGGTTGAGGGATGTTGGCCTGGAAACCAGGAAGGGGAATAACAATCGAGATGTAAATAAATACTCAAGTTAATAAAGATGAAAAAAAAGAATTTTTAAAGACAGAAACTCATAGGAACAGAGACCAAGGGGGAACAGACAACAGCGAGGATAGTGATTTAGAGAAATGGTCAGAAAAGAGTTAGCAGAGCCATAAAAGCTGAAATCTAAGTGGAACTGAGAAAAATAGAGACCTCGCTTAATTTATAATAACACAGGACCAAGGTCCCAAAGGCACCAAAGACAATGACTCCAAGTGACTTGAAACATGAGGTGTTAAAAAGACACTGTTAGCCAGGGGAGACTCGCTTGGAAGTTTAAAGATATAGCTCTTCCCCTGTAATTCCTTCCCTTGAGATTCATGGCTTTTCCTTGAAGTTAGTCTCTACATTCAATGGACAAGCACTGAAGTTGGAAGAGAAAGGGTACTGATGTCCATTGGATGCCAATCCCTTTGACCCTTTGTTCTGTGAGAAGGAGGGGCCAGGCTACCGAGTAAAAAGGTAATACCTTAAAACACAGGTAAGCTCAGGTTTCTCCACTGAAGGATTCAGCCAGGCCGTTTCACGGTGAGCTGAACTGCTGACAGACCCCAGGCATCCGGCCAAAGCTTTTGAAGAACATTTTATTTTCCAGAACTTACACATGAGTGACAGCCAAGGATGACTGGGTGCCAAGGGAAGCCCCGAACAAGATAGAGGACCGAGCAAAGAAACAGGAACAGGAGCTCTGTAGGCAACAGGAATGGCGGGCCTAAAGGAAAATGTGAAACAAGCAAATCTCTAGCAAAATATTCGTAGAGATAAAGAAGTCGCACC
Organism: Rattus rattus; assembly: GCF_011064425.1. Taxonomy (NCBI): domain Eukaryota; kingdom Metazoa; phylum Chordata; class Mammalia; order Rodentia; family Muridae; genus Rattus; species Rattus rattus. The sequence continues at coordinate 66,430,460 of NC_046168.1, forward strand.
ACAAATGAGAGCCAATTGTGATAAAAAGAGAACGGAGAAGCACCTACTAGATATTCAAATTATGAGGTCATACATGATAAATTCAATAGGGCTGAAAACTTTCCCAGAAGTGCTGACCAAAAAGAAATAGATAAAAAGGAGAGAAAAAAAAAATAGCAAAACTAGAGGTATAAGATGTCCATCATCTAAGTAATAAAAGTTCTCAGGGGAGGGAAGAAATAGACAACAAGAGGAAGAGATAGATCATTGAGTCAGGTTATTGCTCAATGATAAATGCTTGCCTGGTGTGCAGAAAGTCCTGGCTTCATCCCCGGGCTCAACAAATGAACAGGAAGAAAAGCAACAAAGAAATCACTAATGAAAACTTCACAGAACTATTGGATATGAATTTCCTGCTCAAAAGGGTCCATCAGCTGTCTTAAAGAAGACAATGTGTTGTTGTAAAAATATAAAAAAATAAAAAAGAAGTATTGTTGTCTTTTACCCTGCTTGGTCACACCGCATCTTGGCGGAAACACATCCCAACTCCTTGGCGGCCCAGTGTCTCCTGCCACCGCACAGTTTGCTACACTCAAATATTCACATAAAAGAACACACAACACAATAATCTTTGACCCAATTGGTAAGATACAATTGCCCACCTAAACATACAAAGCCCAGTACCATCCATCCCTTAAGAACATTTGTAAGCTTGGAATCTTAACGTCACCCACCATATTGCCCTGCCACGACTTCTCTCTCTCCCTCTCCTCTCCTCCTTTCTGTTCCAGTCCCCTCCTCTTCCTTCAAGTTTCTCTCCCGCCCATCCTCCCGTCTCCTCCAATGACAGGCCTTCTTCTATCCTGTACCTGCCCGGTCACCTGTATTTTACAAATTCAATGGGGAGAAGTTTCTGGTGAAGTCACCCGATTCCTGAGTAGTGACTAGGCTGCCGGCCTGGGACAGTGGAATTAGCATCAAAATACAGATAACTCCAGGGCAAACCACAACAACAGTGAATGGAAATAAACCCACAACAAAAACAACAAAAGCACCCACTCAGGGAGTAGGAAAGTGCCTCGGTTTAAATCAGCAGTTCTCAACCTGTGGGCTGTGACTCCTTTGGGGTGTGAGTGGATGTAGGGGACCCGAGGTGCGTGGTAGTGACAGACCCTTTCACATGGGTTAGATATCACATGTCCTACATATCAGATAGTAGCAAACTTACAGTCATGAAATAGCAACAAAATAATTTTATGGTTGAAGGTCACTGCAGCATGAGGGACTATTAAAGTGTCACTGCAGGAGGAGGGTTGAGAACCCACTGGGTTCAAAGGGAAAATGCTGCTCACTGTGACAAGGTGGGGAATTTCAGTGTCACTGACCATGGTTCTTGAATGCAGCATTGGACGTCAAGGTGATCCACACCAGCAATAGACAAATTGAAGGTAAATTTGTTTTTAACCTCAGAATTATGTTCTTAGCCAAATCATTGAGAACAAATCAAGAGTAAGGGGTGAAAACCATTACAGTCCCAGAACCGTTTCTCTGGAAATAATTAGTGTCATTTTGTAAATATGATAGCCACTTGCCCTAAGTGTGTATTTAAATTTACATTTACTATAACTGACTTATCTGTCGTTACTGTTTTGCTGTTTGTTTTAAGAGATAGGTGCTTGCTCTGTAGGCAGTGCTGTTTAGTGTAGAATTCACTATCTAGAGCAAGTGAGCCTTGCACTTGTGAGTTCTGGGATTATAAGAATGCACCACTATATGTGACACAATTATATAAAAATTTAAAATTCAATCCTTAGTCATACGACCCACACATTTAGACTCCCCAAGCCACATGCTGCTAATGAGAATAACGTATTATGTAAATTAAAAAACAACACTATCATCACTGAAGAATGTCTATTCGATACATGAGGTTATGCACTGTCAAACGAAGAGAAGATATGAATGTCACCAATTACCAGGCAATGACACAATAACATATTACATGTTTGCATCATAGTGCCTCTCATGTTTTAAAGGTTAAGGCTTTGTGAATCCCGAAGCATGCTTACTCTGACAAAGGATTACGGACTGGACACAGGTTAAAAGAAATAAGCTTCAAAAACTAAACTAAAAGCAACACAGTGACGTCAAAGATGGAGTATTGCTAAGGGGTCACTTTCCTTCTAGACAAATGATAGATTTCCACCCATTAATTCTTAAAATTCTAACAGATTTCTTCCCTCTCTCTAGAACTTAACAGATTAATTATAAGTTTTATTGGGAAGATCGGGTTTCTTTTTAAGGGTAAATTTAGAAGAACTATGTAGGATAATGTCATTATGCAGGGGAAGGCAGGTACAGGATAGAGCGAGGCCTGTCATTGGACGAGAAGGAAGGATGGGCGGGAGAAAAGTTTTAGAGAGAGGAGGAGACTGGAACGGGGTGGGGTGGGGTGGGGGATGGAGTGGGGGGGACGGCGGCGGGGAGAAGCAGCAGAGAGACTATGGAGGCAGATGTTAAGATTCCTATCTACACATGTACAGGTTGTTATGAATATTCTTAAGGGATGGATGTGTATGGGGCTTTGTATGTCTAGGTGGGCAATTATATCTTATCAATTGGATCAGAGATTTTTGTGTTGTGTGTTCTTTCATGTGGTGATTTAATTGAATTTAAGAGAGCATGTGGTGGCTGTAGACACGTGTATGTCTGGCATGGTGACAACCTGCCTCCGGAACTAGATGGGTAGAGAGATTGATGCCAGGCTCAGAAAGAGGCCATCGGCAGTGTGATATGGGATGGAGCAGAGCAGGTCAGACGCTTTGCTGACTGAGATGGAGATATCTACCAGATATCTTGGGACACTACGGTGCCAGACCTAGTGCAGGGTAAAAGAAAATCTTTTTTATAATTTTACAGCCGCAGAACTAATCACAGGCATTTGCCCTATCAGCTAATGGGGACCTATTGAAATGCCACAGCAGTGACAGCAAGTGCAGGTGGCTGAAGAAATAGAATACAGTGACAATCTCAGAGTCAAACTCACAGTGGCCATGTAGCAAACGGTGGACGTGGTGATCAAAGTAACGGGAAACTTAAAACATAATGTTGCAGAATCCTTCAACCGTCCCCCCCACCCATGTCTAGAGCTTCTGTTGCTGTGATAAAGCACAGTGACCAAAAGCAACTTGGGGAGGAAAAGATTTATTTCAGCCGCCCAGGTCCATATCGCGGTCCATCATCAAACAAAGCTGGGGCAGGAACTCAGTGCAGGACTCGGAGGCAGGAACTAAATCAGAATCGTGAAGGGACGCTGCTCCCTGACATGTTCCTTAGAGCTTGCAGCCTGCTTTCTTATACTATTCAGGACCTCCTGCCCAGGAATGGTGTTGCTTGTAGTGGGCGGTGCCTTTCCACATCAATCAAGGAAATGCCCTACAGACTTGCCTCCTGGCCAGTCTTATGGAAGTATTTTTCTCAGTTCAGATTCCCTCTTAGCAGAGACATCTGGGTCTGTATCAGGTTGACAAAAAGCCCTCAAACCCTTTCCTTCCCGGTTTCATTTTCTCTATTTGAACTCATTAGGTCCATTTGGTGCTGCCCAGTATGACATGAGAGTAGGGCCATCTACTGGAATGTGGCTAGTCCCTCAGGGTCTCCATCCCTGAAGGAAACTGTCTCTTCCAAAAGCCATCAGTTGCCAATAGCTTCTCAACTAGAGGTAGGACTTCAGTGTCTGTGCTGTGATCGAGGCTGGCTTGCTCTTGTGCAGGTCTTGTGCAAGGGGTCTCAGATATCATGAGTTCATGTCTCCAACAGCTTGGAAAACATGATTTTGCAGGAGTCACCTACTACATCTGGCTCTGGAATGATCTCCTGAGGGAGGGGTTACCGCATACAATTACCGCATAACTTTTTCTTTGACATCGACCAGTTTGAGTCTTTGTATTGTCATCTACTATAAATAGGTTACATAATGAGGGTTGAGAGATGTACTTGTTGCAGTAATATTTGAAAAGGCAACAGAAAAGGTTCTCGCGAGTTCCCACTCGGTGCGGATCTGGGCAATCTAGCTGTTTCTCTGTTTGCTGCTTTCACACGCTGTCCCTTTGGCGGGTTGTTACCATGCCTGACACACACATCGTGTTCCGAGGGCCATACTAGCACGGCTTCCTGTCACGGACCCTGCTCACACTCCCAACAACCCAGTGAAATCATGACTCAACAAACTGCGACCCAACAACCAGATTTATATGTAATTACATCCACACGATTAACTTATAACCAATTGATAAGGATAGAAACAGCCCACCTAGATAAGATATACTTTGCTCGTCTGGACACACAAAATCCTGTACACATCCATCCCTTAAGAGTAGTCATAACTAAATTTAGCCTGCACTAAATGTGCAGAGAGAAATCTTAACATCCGCCTCCATGTTTGGCTGCTTCCCCCTCCTCCGGTCTCCTCTCCTCTCTAAAACTTTTCTCCCGCCCATCCTTCCTTCTCGTCCAATGACAGGTCTCGTTCTACCCTGTACCTGCCTTCACCTGCATAATGACATCAACCTACACGTACTAAACTATGAGTATGAAAATAAGTAATTGGGGAGCAGTTTAATTGTGTGTCCATTTACCAGAAGACTAGTGGTAGGTGCTTCTGTAGACCAATGTCATACTTAGCCAGGGTATATCTTAGCTTAGATAACAGAACTAGGTATGGGCTCTCCCCTGGATAGTGTTTTCCTGTCAACTTAATACAAGCTAGAATTATTTGAGAAGAGAACCTTCAAGTAAGAAAATTTCTATATCAGATTGTCTATAGACAAGTCAGTGGGGGGCATTTTCTGGATTAATTATTTTTGTGGGTGATGCCACTCCAAGGAATGTAGACTTGGGATTGTATAAAGAAGCAGACTGAACAAGCTAGGACTGGTCAGTAATCAGGTTCATCCAGAATTTTTGCTTCAGTTTCCTGTTTCCTGTTTCCTGCCTTAAGTTCCTACACTGACTTCCCTTGGTGATGAAATGTGACTTGAGAGTTTTAATTGGAAATAAACTCTTTCCTGTATGTTGCTTTAGGGCATGGCGTCTTATCACAGCAAGAGAAATCTAAGACAGGCTCCATCCTGTGGAGCAGGCATTAAATCCAACCAAAAATCGATTGGTTACTCCACCGTGTTCATGCCACTACTGTTCCAGATGTACCAGGCCCGTTGTGACCGTAGCTGGCAGAGCTCACCGCTAAGGAGATTATTGTTCACTTAACCCAGAAAGGAGACCTCTAGGTGTGACGTAAGTCAAACACACATATCCAAAGAGTCAAAGCCAGCATCTGCACCGGAAAGAACACGCGATGTTTGTCTTTCTGGGCCTGGATCACCTCACTCAAAAGTGATCCACTTACATGAGAATTTTATAATTTCGCTTTCGTTTACAGCTGAGAAACATTCCGTGGTGTTAATGAACCACGTGTTCATTGTCTGCTCATCAGTTGATGGACAGCTAGGCTGTTTGCGTCTTCTGACTATTGTGCATAGAACAGCATTGGACGGGGATGAGCAAATGTCTGTGGAGCAGGTCATAAAATCCCCTGGGTGCACACCCAGAGGTCTCAGAGCTGTGCCACAGGGTGGATCTATTTCTAGCGTTCTGAAGCGCCTTCTCACTGATTTCCATAGTGGTTGCATCAGTTTGCATTCCCATAGGCGCTGAGGAAGTCTTTCCTTTTCTCCACAGCCGTACCAGGCCAGTATTTGGATTTGGGATTTTAGCTATTTTGACTAAGGGAAATTAAATTTCAAAGTGGTTTTAATTTACAGTTTCCTGGTGGCTAAGGAGATTGAATATTTAAAAATATATATTTCTCAGTCATCTGTATTTCTTCTGTTAAGAATTCTGTTTGGGGCTGGAGAGATGGCTCAGAGGTTAAGAGCACTGACTGCTCTTCCAGAGGTCCTGAGTTCAAGTCCCAGCAACCACATGGTGGCTCACAAACATCTGTAATCAGATCTAGCACCCTCTTCTGGCCTGCAGGAAGAAAGCTGTATGATGTATACATAACACATAAATAAATATTAAAAAAAGGAATTCTGTTTGCTTTCATGCCACATTTTTAATTGGATTATATGTGTGTATATATACATATATGTATGTGTATGTGTATGTATATATAATATATATTATATGTATATGTGTATATATATGTATACGTGTGTGTATATATATGTGTGTGTGTGTATATATACACACACACACACATTTGTATATTCTAGACCTTAGTCTTCTGTATATCTGGTAACTTTTTTCATTCTGTAGGCTGTCTCCTCACTCAAATGATGATAGCCTTTGCTGTACAGAAATGTTAGAGTTTCATGAGGTTCCCTTTGTCAAATGTTGGTCTTAATTCTTGTACTACTAGAATCCTATTCAGAAAATCTTTTCCTGTTCCTATAGGTTGAAGCTTATCAGGAAAGCAGCTTTAAATTATAAGTGGGGCTTAAGACATTGGATATGTGTATGAAAAACATAAAACTGAGACCCTGAGCATATAACATAGTTCAAAAACCAATTCTAAAGATTTAAGATGTAAATGAAAACATCTTTAAAAATTAGAGTTTTAGAAAAGATATATCAAGAAAGGGCTTCTTTAGCTCTGCAAAAACATGCAGATAGGAAAAAGATGGTTTAAGAGTCTTTTTTTTTTACATAAAAGAGATACTGTGTTTAGGTATGGTGCTGTTTACCTGTGATCTCAGTACTTTGGGAGGCTAACATGGGAGGATATTGACTTTGCGACTGCCTTGGGCTGTATGACGAGGTCTTGATCCAGAAACAAACAAACAAAACAAGCAAAAACCCCTTATGAAACCAAGGAAACATAGTTAGAAGAGAAGCCTTGAATGGGGCAAAATAATTGAAATGAATATGCTAATACAGGATTGATATTCACAATATATAAAGAGCTTAAACAAAACAACAAAAGGAAGAAAGCCCAGTAAGAAAAATAGACTATACTAGAGACCCATAACTGGTCAAAGTTTGGGAAACAACTGATTGTCCATGCCCATCCACAAATGAGTCATCTGTAACAAAACTCCTATATTCAAGGGTCAAAAAACATTGTCGAATGGGGCCAGAGCGATTATAAGAGGCAGAAAACCAGGAGGGTTGATCTGAAATGGTATCTTTTAGACACAACAAAGCTGTTGTACCCGTGAACTGTCAACAGACTCCACAAGGCCTGCCTAAAACCACAGCGGTTGACAGCTGACAAAGATGGGGGTTAAATTTCACGAGGCCACCCCTGGTCAAAGAGCCATAGACAGCCAATGGCTGCTGAGAGGGGAGTCAGTTTTCTTCAGGGACAGGTTGTCCATGTGCTAGTGGCTAGTCCTGTATTTATGTTCATGTGGGCAACACTAATTGAAGAAAAAGACATGCTTTTTGGAAGGGATATTTGAAGAATGGAACGAGAGGAGTTGAGCAGGGAAGAGAGGTCGATATAATTTAATATAGTGTGCTCATGTACAAAATTCTCAAAAAAAAAATTAAAAATGTCAAGGAATCTTCAGGACATAGAGACATATGCCTGCAATCTTGTCCCTCGAGAGCAAAGGTAATGAGGACCAGGCCAGGCTGGGCACAGAGTGAGTCCTGCAGCAGCAGACAGACAAACATATAGAGACATCTGTAAAGATCTACCACTCAGCTTTTGTTTCTTTTGAGACAGGGCCTCATTGTGTCACACGGGCCAGCCTCAGACTCAGCATCTTCCTGCTCCACCTTCCCTGTTGGGATGATGGGCCTGTCTTGCCATACTCAGCCTAGCTTAGTATTTTTAACAGACCGATGGAGATTCAAATGATGGCCAATATCAAGTGTTGGTGACCCAGCAGAGTATTAGTGATGATCATGTATTGGGATTGCAAATGACAGGTCACATTGGAAGATTTGGCAACTCCTTTAATGTTGAAGACGCGTGCTTCCTACGACCCTGGATGTCTGCTTCCAGGTATCTATGTGACAGAAACCAGAACTCAATAGCACACAGAGAAATGTACCACTGGGGTGGGGATGAGACGGCACCGTGAGTGAAGGCACTTGGTGGTGATAATTCTGATGCGCTGAATTCTATTCTGCGGACTTACAGGATGGAAGGTGAGAGCCACCTCCATAAGTTGTCTTTTGATCTCCATGAGTGCATTGAGGGACTCACACACAGCAAATAAATAAGTGTAGGGGAAAATGTGCAGTGGTATGCTTTGAAACATTCTTGGCAGTGGCACAAAAGCTGGAAACTATCTAGCTCCCTTTAGCAGGGAAGTAGATACACACACACATACACATACACACGCACACACACATACACGCACGCATATGTACGCACACACGCATGAGATTTTTTTCACGTAATAAAACACTGTTACTCTTTGGGCAAATTTGAATTTTTAAATACTGAAGTTTTAGGAGAATCCGCAGAATATATCGCTAAAACAAAATTAGAAATCGTGCCAGGCTGTACAAATCATTGACTCTTTACAGGCACTGCCCCATGAGATAAGATTATAAAGACATCTATGGGAAGGACGAGCTTTGAACTCAAAAGTGCAATTAGATATGGCGGTCGCAAGAGCCATACGAGGCCCTTCAGGGATCGTGTGGGTACATGTGACTTTATTAGGTAAAGCTGTTTTAGGACAGTTTTAGTCTCACAGCCAAATTAAGAAGTCACAGAAGTTTCCATGCACCTCCCAGGCAGGCACATCTGCACAGCCTCCACTGTGATCAGCTATAATGGTTCATTGATTACATCTGATTACACCCATGAACTCTTGTCAACTCCTCAGATTCATAGCTTGCATGAGGAGGGCGTGTTTGGGGTGTGTGTGGCCATCTATGGGTTTTGACAAATGTGCCATGGTGTGCATCCGACATTACAGCACCACCCAGAGTAACTTAACTTCTCTGAACACCTTCAGTTGCGTTTCTCCTATCACAAAAAAAAAAGAGTGATCTGTTCTTTCAGGTAAAAGGATAGATTGTTGCATCTCAACCTGTGGATCATAACCCTGCATATCAGATGTATATTTACATTTTGATTGATAACAATAGCAAGATTATAGTTATAAAGTAACAAGAAAATAATCTGATGGTTGGGGATCACCACAACATGAGGAACTGTATTAAAGGGTTGGAGCATTAGGAAGGCCGAGTACCACCGGATTAGAAGCTATTTCCATGCAACGGGCTAAAAGAGAAGAGTTGGAATTTAAAACACAAAACCCAAAGAACTATCCTATTTCTCTAAGAGAGCAAGCTGAACAAGGGAAAAAAGCCAGAGCGTGATTTGTTTTCCCTCTCATAAAGGAGCAGTCAAGGCTGGTCCCGGTGGGGCTCGGGAAGGGCTAGGGTGAGTGGGAACTGCCCGAAAAGTTCCCTCATATCAGGGATGCAGAGCTCCTAAGAGCTAAGACTGTCCAGGATGCAACTGGAGGCTGGCACTATGTGTCCAGAGAGATGGCTGAGCACAGCGGGCTATGAGGGAAGCAGCAATGTTCCGAGGGTTCCTGAAGCTGAGAGCCTTTCTGCAACCCCTGGAGGTAACTGCTACAGGAAAAGGCAACATGACAGCCACTGGGTGGATTGCAACGGGAGCACTGGAGAATTCGTCTCCTGACTGGCATAACCAGGAAAGGACCTCCTAGTGACAAAGTAAATGAAGAAGGGAGAGACTCCACAACCCCCATCCCCCATCTCACCTCCTATAAGCCTGGATCACAGAGCACCCTGTCGGCGGAAAGTCCCTTCCTATATATTCCCCAATATCAAGTGGTTGAGGAGATAGATCAGAGATTTCTATGTCCTCTTTGACGATTGTTCCTCAGTAAATACAAGCTTTTTTTCTTTAAAAACCATGCATGACATAATATTGCCTTATGTGTATCCCAACCAAAGCGTGAGCTCAGGATCGCTGATGTAATGACTCATCCTGGCTATCAGTTTGACGTCATTTAGTCATCTAAGAGGCATACCTCTGGCTGTGCGTGAAGGTGTTTCTAGAGAACTTGAATTGAGGAGGGAAGAAACACCTTGGATGTCAGTGTGACCGCTTTTTTGGCCCGGTGTCCTGTCCTGAGCACAAAGGAAAAAGTAGAGTTTGCAAGATTCTCCTCGAGTTAGGGAGCCTGCTGCCATGCCGGAAGATCTGAGTTCGATTCCCAAGATCTACACCAGTGGAAGGAGAGAACCAACTCCCACAGGTTGTCCTCTGACTTAAACATACCAGGGTACATAGCCCCCCACCCCTGTTAAGTAAATGTAAAAGAAAACTTCTTGAATAAAAGGAGGTAGTGCAAGGGCCACTGGCATTGTTCCTCTCTGCTTTCTGATGTGGATGCAAAGTGAGCTGTTGCCTTACACGCCCACAACTCTGCCTTCCTTCCCCATCGGGGGGAGGACTGTGTCCCATCAAACTGCAAGCCACAGCAATCTCCTTCTCACAGCATCAAGAACAACTAATTCAATTGGCCCCATTGCCTCTATACTTTAAATGTGGTCTCGTTGGCTGGCATATACCAAAGGACATCTTCAAGGTCAGTCTCTCTCTGCCTTCTGATTACAGATGTAATGGGACCGGCTGCTTCAAGAGCCTGCTGCTTTGACTTCCCCCAGATGGTGGGCTATGCCTTTGAACTGTGAACCAGAGCAACCCCTTCTTTTCCACCCCTGCCTCCCTCTGACAAGTTGTCATTGTATTTTTATCACAGAAGCAGAAAAGCTTTAAATACAATTGTGTGTCCCTGGGTGGGGCAGAGGGAGATTTGACCATAGAAGGGAAATGTTAGGCTATGCCTGGTAGCACATGCTTATAATCCTAGTGCTGGGGGGTGGTGAGGCAAGGGGATCTGGAGTTCTAGGGAAGCCTAGGAATTGTGAGAACTTGTCTCACAGCAACGACAGTGATGGAGTGATGCAGAATGAGGAAAACAGGACCCAGTTGCCGGGGATTCCAATTGTGGAGGAAGGCCTTATATCCAAGGAATACCAAGAGATCTTCAGAATCTGTGAGAAAAGGAAGCTGTGACGATCTGTGCACTCTCAGCCCAGGAGTGGCACTATTAGAAGGTGTGGCCTTGTTGGAGTAGGTGTGTCACTGTGGGTGTGGGCTTTAAGACCCTCATTCACCCTAACTGCCTGGAAGTCAGTCTGCTCCTGGCTTCCTTCAGATGAAGATGTAGAACTCAGCTCCTCCTGCACCATGCCTGCCTGGATGCTGCCATGTTCCTGCCTTGATGATACTGGACTGAACCTCTGAACCTGTAAGCTAGCCCCAATTAAATGTTGTCCTCAGAAGAGTTGCCTTGGTCATGGTGTCTGTTCACAGCAGTAAAACCCTAACTAAGACAGAAACCTTTGCTACAGTCTACAGAAGGACTTTAGCACAGCGACACTCCTTCCGTACTTCTGAATTCCAGAAGCGTACGGCTTTGTCTCTGTGGGCTCTTGTTATAGTATTTATTATGTGCTAAACTGTGCCTCATCCACATCTGTACATTGGAGCTGTAATGGACTCAGGGTACCTCGGAATGCAAACAGATTTGGGCATATGATTTTTCCAGAGGTAATTAAGGTAAAATGAGGTCCTGACTACATTTCTTCCCATAGATCAGGATGTCAGCATGGTGGAGCTCTCTGCAAGGCCCCTCCTTGTGTTCACAGGGAATCACCTTATGTAGCACCAGATAGCAGAGGGCAGAGAGACGAAGTACTTTCTCATGCTTCTTCCTGTGAGGGACTCAGTCCCATCACCTGGCCTCCACTCATCACTTAATTGCTTCCCAAGGTCCCATGGTTAAATCCTGCCACTTAAAGAATAGGTTTTCAATATGTGAGCTTTGGGAAACATGTTTGGTCCACAGTGTATATCCTCATGTAACCCCAGAGCAATAAGGAAAAAAGACATAAATCCTAGGGGTTTTAGGAAGAAAAAGCCATGAAATTATTAAGCCAGGCGTGGTGGTGCACGCCTGTAGTTAGGATGCTGAGAAAAGAGATTCAGACTGACAGACACTGGAAGTCAGGTTGTAGACAGGCTGGATTGGTATCTCTATGAACATCCAGGAATCTAAATGATGACCTCTGGATCATCCACTCCAATAGTGACAACTCAGATAGTGTGTGGTACCTTCCTCAGTTTTTGTACCCAGTTGCAACTTAACGCCAGAGGAGACCAGTGATGTAACCAACCTCATAGAATGCCCTCTCCTGGCTACTTACAGCTCGGGGAACCATCATCCTTCAGCCAGACCAAGCGGTAAGCCCTCCCCCATCTCCCCTCTAGAGACGTCTCATGCCCCAGCCTGACCTTGAGTCCCTGCCAAAATGCAGCGACAGTGGTGGTGGATTTTGCTCTATAGCAAACTCAGAATACAGACCCTTTGCAGGTAGAAGAGAGATGGGTCGGTTAAGCCGGTTGTTGCTGTTGCCGAGGACGAGGGTTCAGTTCCCCAGCACCCACAGTATCTCACAACCATGTAACCCCAGTTCCAGGGAGGAGACACAATATGCCCTGTTCTGGTCTCTGCGGGCACTGGGCTCGCATGTAATCCATGTATACGCACAGGCACACTCATACACATATAAACAAAATCTTTTTCTTTTTAAGATTTTTTTATTTTATTTTATTTTGTTTTTTCTTTTTTCTTTTAAGATTTATTTGTTATTATATATAAGTACACTGTTGCTCTCTTCAGACACACCAGAAGAGGACATTGGATCCCATTACAGATGGTTGTGAGCCACCATGTGGTTGCTGGGAATTGAACTCAGGACCTCTGGAAGAGCAGTCAGTGCTCTTAACTGCTGAGCCATCTCTCCAGTACCTATTTTGTTTTTTTAAAAGGGCATCTTTACCTGTCTCATTTGTTTAGGTCTTCATTTGTCTCCCTGTTGACTCACAGAAACACCCAAAGATAAAAATATAATAATAATAATAATAATAATAATAATAATAAAAATATTATTATTATTGTTGGCAAAAGTCAATAGAAACTACTAAAAGAAACAAATCAAGAAATAGAAAGTATTAGAGTCGTGTGTTGGGGGGCATCCTTTTCTATGATTTACAAAGAGAAAATTGTCAATAGTCCCCTTCCGTGTCACCCAGGAACAGAACTGAACTTAAGAAAGCAAGGGGTTGGGATTTAGCTCAGTGGTGAGCGGCTTGCCTAGCAAAGCGCTAAATGTTTGATCCCCCAGCTCGAAAAAAAAAAAAAAAAAAAAAAAGGAAAGCAAGTAATTTTCCTTTAACCTGAGAACGGTCTGCAGTTCTCTTGTGTGTTCGTATCAACTCATTGCTTTTTATAGTTGGATATATTTCTGAATAGTTACTATTTAGTCCTGGGTAAAAAAAATGTTTTAAAAATATGGATGGGTTGGGGATTTAGCTCAGCGGTGGAACTTGCCCTAGCAAGCGCAAGGTCCTGGGAGACTAGCTCAAAAAAAAAAAAAAAAAAAAATGGATGGACCTAAGGAAGGAAGAGTGGTTGCTACTGACCAAAGAAAGCAGAGGTCAGGCCATGATAAGCTTATAGGAACAAGGATCGAGCAAGCACTGGGTACTGGGAGTAACACACAAGGAAAGTGTTCCTCGGGAGGGACGTCAAGATGGCCACGCTTGTCTGCTTCGCATCTTTCCTGGTGACATTTGCTTTGGAATCTAGTAACAGAGGAGAAGGGTCAGCCCCACAGTGGGTGGGAGGGGAGAAAAAGAATGACTATGCAGAGATCAGATTCAAGAAAACAAAACGAAACAAACAAACCGGGCTTCAACAGCAGGCCACAGGAGAGCCGCTCACCACAACAGTCTCGGCTCCATACATCCCAGGGGAAAATGCTACCGTGTTGTCCCTGGAGGTCTGAAATAAAAACCGTCTGTTCTGCTTTATGGTTTTAAAACTCGTGATTATTTAAATGTCTGATTCCTTTTCCTTTTATACCGAGTGCGGGGGGAAGGGTTGGGGGGATGCATGACGAAGCCTGCAGAGTAAAGTCTCAACTGTTCCTTGCAGCTTTGAGCTAATAATTGAGCCGGCCCCGATGGCTGCTGAGAAGCAGGAGGCCACAAATGGCTGCTGTTTTATTTAAGAAGCCATAGGGCTTGCACTTGTCCATTACCACAAAGAAAGAACCGAGTGGAGGCATTGTTAGTTTTGAACACCCATTAAGTGGCTGCCCGATTCCATACTGCCGCAAAGGTAGCTATTCAAGTCGAAGCAAGGCCCCTGCTGTCCTTGCGGAGCACCCCCGTCGTTACTACCTCCAGATAGACCTTATTTTTAGCAGAGGTATAGAGCTGTCAAGGAACAGTCACTTCCAGTCCATGTGATTCGTCAGCTAACTGTTGGAGCCTGGGTGCCAAGCTTCCAGAGCTTCTAGCCCAGTGCAGAAGCAGGGTGTGTCTTTATTTTGTGTCCCTATTCACAGTGATGCAAGGAGTATCTTTGGAGGAAACACTCAGATAAACACTCACAAACCTATTTAATCTCCATAGCAGGACTTCATGTGATTCTGACTCTTGGCTCCAGGGTGCCACTTCCAGCTTCCTCAGCAATTGCAGGAAGTCTCTTGCAGGAAGTACGGTAGAGAGAATGCTTAAGGCAGGCATCAGGAGACCTCCATGACTTTGCAGATTCAGATGCCGTCAGGCAGCATCTACTTCTTCCTCCTTCCCGAAATTCTACCCAGATTTCTCACTCTTTCTTCAATCCCCGGCCCAGCAGTATTTAACTTTTCCAAGTCCATTTTACGGCTTCTTTATGCTGAAGGCTCCTGAGAGGTAGAGAGAACAGAAAATATACCTAAATAAAAGCTGACACTGTGCTCTGGAGAGGCTTGGGTGTGACTCTGGCATGATTTGTAAACATGCATTGCTTAGCCATAACCCTTTCTTTTGATTATATTCTCTCTGTGTAGTCTCTCTGGCCAACATCTGGCAAATTTGAGAATATTTCTGATGAGTCTAAACTCAAACTCAGTGAGAAGCCAGGATTCTTTGGAAGGCAAGAAAGCCACGGTTAATAGACTGAGCGAATTTTGAAGGTTGTTGGAAATCTTTAATTGATCAGTTTTACTATTATTTGCTTTCTCTTCCTCCCCCTCCTTCTCCTCCCCCTTTCTCTCCCCCCCCCCTTCCCTGGATGTGTTGGTCAAAATTGTCCCAGAGACCTCTGAAATAATATAGACAACTGTCATTGCACTTGGTTACTCACCAGAACTTGACAGTAAGCCCCTATACTGAAGACACCCATGGTCACATGGCATGGAAAAATAAGGTCGATGCTGGCCAGGAAGCTTCCTCTCGTCTGGCTAGCTTTCATGGTCCTGGAAGGTCCTATGTAGGCTGCTGGGGAGTGGGAGAACGTGGAGCATGTCATCGACAGTCTTACTAAATTGTAACCTTGACAACTGCAATGATAATGACTGGTACGACAAAATACACCTATTGGTATGACCGTGGCATGTAGCTTTAGGGCAACCAACCACCTTCCGATTAGATATAAGGCCCACTCTAAAGAGGAAACACATACCTGGTACCATGAGTCTGGCCAAGAACCCATAGTTGGGAAGCTCACAAGCGTTAGGGATGAACCTGCTACTATTTTTCTGCTAACGGGATATTCAAGCTGCCTTCCTAATCTGTATCTGTGTACCCATAGATTAGAGCAGCTCTTAGACCTCATCAAGGACATTTCATTTTGTGCTAGACGGTGGTTAATGCACAAATCCTGCACAGGATCAAGCCAGTCAATATTCCAGCATGGAATCAGAAGGGGTTTACAAGCCCCTTTCCCTAACTATTGACGGTTGATGGCGTCTGAGGGAGAGTTAGTTTTCTTTAAGAGGTTGGCCATTCCTCATAAACCAGCTATGCTCTAGTGGATGGCTCGACACCTAGGAGATTGTGGGTAGCACACAGTGAACTTGATGGATTGTTTTAAAGTTGGAGAGCTGGTATGGATGTGGAATAGATCTGAGAAAAATTGGCAGAAGAATATCAGAGTGACTATATCAAAATACATTGTAAGCAAGTATCAAAGAATACATAAAATATTTTTAAAACTCCTTTTTTTGCTCCCAAACCCTTTTTAAAAAAACCTGAGTGCTTTGAAATCCTCCCTTTTAAGTGCAGAGGATCAAATCCAGGTCTTCAAATATGCCAGGTAAATACTCAACCACTGAAGTATCTCTCTATCCCCCTGAAAGCACTAGAAATTGCTAAGATGTTGCTTCTCTTTAAGAAATAACATGACTACCTTCTCCTTTCCCCTTGTGATATTTCCCAAGGGAAACCCTGCCTGTAAAACTGGACAAGGAAATTTCTGCCTAGTTGTGGTCTCAGTGTAGCAGGACTAGGTGTGTTCTAGCATGGCTTTCCCCAGGTAGAGACAGTGGGAATGCTTCATCTGTCTCCCACTTCTAAAGAAAACGGAGGCTGAGATTGTGATGAGAGCCAGAGAATGACAACTCCTGTTCTCAGGTGGATCTGAACTTGTTCCTGCATGGGGACAGAGTCTACTTAGAGAAAATTATACCTCCTGCTCTTTCCTAATTGCCTTCTTCAACAGTTTGTAACAGGAGACTCATTAACAAGAGCCTGGACTGACCGTTCCTGCAGCGGTGGAAATGGCCAAGAGGAGTCAAACTTCACTCCTAGCAAAAGTTTACTTAGTAGAACCAACTCTCATAAAAACCGATGTTCAGGATGGCCGGGCACATTGGCTTTGTAGCTTTCCGGGATTCTGTATGTCTCCCCTTGCCAGTACAGTAGGCAATTTTTAAGGAACAAATGACTAAGCAGGTGACCTGACTTGAGTTTAGAAATCCAAGACATTCCCCAACGGGCCTGTTGTTCAGGGGTATGTGCTGTCTGTGTTTGTCAGATCATAACAGTTCTCTAATGTGGGTATTTATGATGAGACTTTCCCGTTACTAGTCCTGCACTACATGAAATGTATGTTCTGTCTGAAGTAGCACCATATAAAATAGCTTCATGTATTCATGTATTTTACTTAAATCACTGAAGACTTTTGGGAACTGGTTTATAAAGGCCAATTTGCCAATCTTAATTCTTTTTTTTTTTTTTTTTTGTTGGTTTTTTTTGAGCTGGGGACCGAACAGGCCTTGCCTTGCCCTGGGTAAAGCGCTCTACCACTGATTTAAATCCCCAGCCCCTGCCAATCTTAATTCTTATTTGCGTTATTTAAGGGTTTGAGGTTCAACTACAAATTTGGTTTTTGCTTTTTGTTGTTGTTCGGAACTATGAGCATAGATAATTAAGCTGATGGTGCATGAGAGAGAGAGGGGAGGGAAGGGAGGGGAGGGAGAAAGTGAGAAAGGGGAGGGGGAGGGAGAGAGGGGGAGGGAAGAGAAAAGATCTTCAGTGAGTTCCATAGGCTTTGTCTAATGGACAAGGAACCCAAGGCTCCCTCATGGACTGGTTAAAAATATTTCTAGTTGATTACAGCAGGATTTTGTAACTCTGTAACTCTCTGATTAATTTAAACCAGGATTGCATGTTAAATATATTTAACTTCTGCTTGTTTCACTTCTTTTTATGAAACAAAAAGGTAAAAAAATATCAGGAGTGGATGGAACTCAGAAGCACAATGTAAATGCTGGTGGTGGGGTCAAGTTCAAACCTCTATGCTCCACATGCACTTGAGCCTTGCTAGGCAGAACAATTCTCTCCAGAATTTAAAACTGGTCCTTTCGAGGTGGGGATAGTGGCCATGCCCCTCCTCCATGGTAAAGATACTGTGAGCCAGGGCTGAGCATTTTGAGACATAATGGCTGTTCAAGTTTGCTTTTTCTTGCTGTGATAAAACACTGACCAAAACCAACCTGGGGAGGAAAGGGTTCATTTCATCTTATAGCCAGCTTATCATTCATCACTGAGGGAACCCAGGACAGAAACTTAAGGCAGGAACCTGGAAGCAGGAACTGAAGCAGAGACCATGGAGGAGTGTGGCTTGCTGGCTTGCAATGCCTGCTTTCTTAGATGCCCCGGGATCATCTCCCCAAGGAAGGTAGAAACCACATCGAGCTGAGTCCCACCCACATCAATCAATCATCAAGAAAATTGCTCCACAGGGTTGGGAATTTAGCTCAGTGGTAGAGCGCTTGCCTAGCAAGCGCAAGGCCCTGGGTTCGGTCCCCAGCTCCGAAAAAAAAAGAAAAATTAAAAAAAAAGAAAAGAAAAGAAAAGAAAATTGCTCCACAAACACGCCCACAGTCCAATCTGACAGAGGCAGTTCCTCAGTCAAGATTCCCTTTCCAGGTTGTCTAGGTTTGTGTCAAGTTGGCAAAACCAGCCTGGTGAGCAAGTGCTGGGTAATGCTGGAGGCTGGGATGCCTGTCTGGGTTCTAGGAAGGGGCTCCTTTAGTAGCCCGGGTGGTTGTGGTTCTCACAAAGTTAGGGCTGAAAGGAACTGGAAGAGTGGCCAGGTCTCTTATCTTACAGAAACGCAAGACTCCAGATATGTGTGAGCATTGTGTGATTGGCTAATGAAAGGAGCGTGAAGGAGAGTTTGCAGCATGAACGCTAGAGACCAAACCAAAGCAAACCAACCAAACAAAACCTGGGGTACAGACAGGTTCCTTTTCAGCTGCTTAGTTTCTGTGGGCACCTCTCAATTTAGCTGGTGTCTGGTATCCATGCTGTTCTGGAGGTGGCCCAGACAGTGTGGATAACTTGATATTGACTCCCAGCTGGGAGGGAACGTGTTTACGATTGTGCTCTTCCTGAGTTCTGCAGTTAGCTCAGGAGAAAATTTTCTAGCACTCAATGATCTGTCTCTTCAACCTTCTGCCCCAAACCCAAAGTCTAGAATTTAATAAGCAGTAGAATTGCTGTCTTAGGTTTACGGAATTAAGATAAGCACATTTAGATAAGAAATGAGGATATTTGTAAAGAAAAAAAAAACTAACAAAAATAGTTATTTGTGGCTTGAAGCTAAGACATAGAGGCCATGCAAGCAGGTGACACATTCGCATTTCACTTCAGGAAGACGCAAGGATGCCTGAAGGGCAGGGGTAGACTTAATCCTAGTGAAGTGACGGGTGTCTGTGTAGTAACGGGTGCCTGTGTAATGTGTGGCTCATACCTTTGGGGATCTTATTTTATCTGAGAAAACAAATCATGGACTGTGAAAATGAATTTAAGTAATTACAAGTCTCCATAGTCAGGGAAAAGAATGGCTTGCTTCTCTGTCAGAGGAGACAAAAACATTGAAGGAGCATTGCGAGATGCCTTCCTTTAGGGTGGGTGTCGGCGCCAGCACCGACCTGGTACCTAGAATCGGGCGAAAGCCTGCGGGATTAAAGAAACACACACACACACACACACAGGTTATCCGTGCCAAGCCAGAAGAGGAAGAGAGAGAGAGAGAGAGAGAGAGAGAGAGAGAGAGAGAGAGAGGAAGAGGAAGAGCAAAGAGAGTCAGAGAGAGATAGAAGGAGGAAGAGTCTCCTGTATTTTATTCACCACTTATACACCCAAGTTCTCCTGGTAGAAAATAAAACAAATGGACTGTCGTAACAAAATGAATAAGAGACCTGAATTAATTAGGGAGAACCGAGAAGACCGGCCTAAATCTCCAGGATAAAGTCAGGGCAAAAAAGAAAATTGACCACCACCCAGGTGGTCCAGGTGTGTCAGTTCACTGTCAGCAGAGGTCATGCAGTGGAGACAATTTAGCATTGGAAGGTAAATACATTGGAGAGGCTCGGGAATATGTGTGGCCAAGAGTCACGTAGCCACTTTGAGCTATTCAGGCCCAAATCCAGTATGGCTCACTACAGGTGGGCATAAGGAAGATGAGGGCAAGGAGGGGAGACTTTATCCAAATCTAGAAGAGTCCAAGTTTTGAACATTGAACAGAAGAGACCGTTATCACTAAAGCTAAGGTTTTCAAATATACCTAAAATATGTACATAGAAGCTTATTATCCAAACCCTATCTGTCTTCTATCTATCTATCTATCTATCTATCTATCTATCTATCTATCTATCTATCTATCTCCATCCATCCATCCATCCATCCATCCATCCATCTATCCATCCATCCATCTACTTGAAGGGGTGTTCATGTGTATGTGCTCCCAAGTGCACATTCACACTTTTAGTGTGAGTGTGGGCATATGTGACACATATGTAAATGCATGCGTATACTAAAGGACACTTTCTGCTCTTGTCCACATTTCTTCCATTTTGAGACAGGATCTGTTATGGGCCTGAAACTTGCCAGATTGGCTAGGCAGGCTTTCCAGTGAGTCCCAAGGTCTGTAGGCCTCTACCTCCCCATGCTGAGATTACAAGTGTAAGCCACCATCCCTGGCTTCTTCCCATGGGTTTTTGGAGATGGGCTCAGGCCCTGGTACTGACAGGGCAAACACTTTGCTAACTGGGCTTGTTCTGTAGTCTTAAGCTTTATTGTTTATACATTTTTTCATACTAATTTATTTAGAGTGGCAGAAACATGCTCCTCTGTGTACTCTAATGGAGTAGACATTTTAAACAATAGAAAACACAGTGTAATGACTAGATATTTCACAAGTTGCCCCAGTTAACTTTTATTGTCTGCCTGGATTACCTCGGAGAAAGAACCTCGATGAATGAATCACCCTGATCAATTGGGCCTTTGGTTATATCTGTGAGAGATTGTTTGGTTGATGATTGCTTGAGGAGGGCCCAGAATTCAGTCCACTGTGGGTAGCACCATCCCTAGGCTGTGCTACATAGAAAAGCTATCTGAACAAGCCAGAGACCATGCCAGTAAGCAGCGTTGCTTCATGGCTTCTGCTTTAGGCTCCTGCCTTGACTTTTCCAAGTACAAGGTTACATTCCATTGTAACCTGGAAGTAGGGAACCAAACCTCTCCTTCTGTGGCATAAATTCATGGGAGAGGCTTTTGTCCAACAATCTCAAGACTTTATGGCCATACAGTCACAAAGCGGCCAGGCCCAAATCCAATACGGCTCCCTACATCTAAGTTGCTATTAGAATATTTTATGACAGCAACAAAAAAGCGAATTAGAGCTAGCTCCCCTGTTGAAGAACTCATATCTTTAACACCAGGCTCACAGGTGTAGGTAGCATACAAGGATAAAACGAAATCTTCTATTCTTCTATATTGGTCAAAATTAAAAAAAAAAAATTTAAGTGAAGCTCATTTTGCCAAACAACATGAATTTCGCTGTCTTGAAAATTTGAATAAATATTTCTGAAACGGGCCTACTTTTTTTTCCCCTCAGTTTCTTTTTATTTATAATACTGAACATTCCATCATGTCATAAGATACACTGAGAGAATATTTTCTGTGAATAGTAAAAAATTTCGAGTGTCCTTGAAAGCTGCTTATTAATACCACAACTTAAACAATTACCAATGAGGCTATGATCTCTTGTTAAATATTCTGCACACTTTGGCGTTGAGAAGGAATTTCCTATTACTCCACCCTCATGCTTCTAGAAGACTTTAACTAAATGCATTCCCAGATCACAAAGCAAATGGCAATCATAACTATTCTAAAGTTTAACAGAGTGAACAGCAAATTTTTGTTTTTGTTTTTGCTCTTTTTCAGGGGGGTACAAAACAACCAAAGACAAAACCAAGCCCCAGGGATAAATAGCATGGTGAACAGACTAGATCCATGATTTTAAGAGATAAACCCAAGGGTGATCATCAAGGGTGGGAGAAGAGGAAAAAGAAAACAGGACGTGTTGCATGAATGTTGGGAGATATCAGGAAATCAATGAGTAAATCTTGGGAAATGGTCTGAAACCAAGGTCGTCCACAGAATGAGACAGCAGGGACAGAAGGAGAAAATCTCATTGCATATGGTTGTGACTGAGGTTACCTCTAACTAACCACATTTTGGAAATGCTTATAATTATGTGACTCTGTTGCAGTAAGGTAAAGGAGTACGTGACCCTTTTTGATTCCTTATGATAGTTACTTTTCCCCATTAACTATAGACAACAGGTATCAGTAGGGAGAAAAGAAGGTTGGATTGCCCCAAGAGTCTAGTCTCCATTACAGCGAGCTGATCAAAGACCACAACTGTTAGTCATAAAGGACAGGTTCAGCCTGTGTTCATCAAGCTCGTCTAAGAGTCCAAAGTAGCCTGTGGTATCATGAAATCCACTTTGAAAGATTGATTCCAGGTTGAACGAGGTACATGATGAACCAAGAACAAGGATATCCCTGTGTTTGTGGGACACTGGGCAAACAATCTAAGTTCCAGTGATTCTCTTGAATGGATTTAGATTCACATGGTGGACCTGCTTCTGGGTCCACGTGAGGGTGTTTTCAGAGAGGTTTAAAGGAGGGAAGAAAACCTGGCCAAGATATGACTGTGGTTTCTTTCTTTCTTTCTTTTTTTTTTATTAACTTGAGTATTTCTTATTTACATTTCGAGTGTTATTCCCTTTCCCGGTTTCTGGGCAAACATCCCCCTCCCCCCTCCCTTCCTTATGGGTGTTCCCTCCCACCCCTCCCCCATTGCCGCCCCTCCCCGACAGTCTAGTTCACTGGGGGTTCAGTCTTAGCAGGACCCAGGGCTTCCCTTCCACTGGTGCTCTTACTAGGATATTCATTGCTACCTATGAGGTCAGAGTCCAGGGTCAGTCCATGTATAGTCTTTAGGTAGTGGCTTAGTCCCTGGAAGCTCTGGTTGCTTGGTATTGTTGTACATATGGGGTCTCGAGCCCCTTCAAGCTCTTCCAATTCTTTCTCTGATTCCTTCAATGGGGGTCCTATTCTCAGTTCAGTGGTTTGCTGCTGGCATTCGCCTCTGTATTTGCTGTATTCTGGCTGTGTCTCTCAGGAGTGATCTACATCCGGCTCCTGTCGGCCTGCACTTCTTCGCTTCATCCATCTATGACTGTGGTTTCTAAATTAGCATTTATGGTTGGGATCACCACAGCATGAGGAACTGTATTAAAGGGTTACGACATGAGGAAAGTTGAGAATCACTGGCCTCAATGGAAGGGAGAAAGTGAGCTGAGCACCAGCATTCAGCACTCTGTGCTTCCTGACTGCAGAAACAATGCCACCAGCTGCCTCCAACTCTCAGTCACATGACCTACCCACCACGATGGGCTGCGCCTTCAAACCGTGAGACAAAAATCAACCTTTCCCCAATTTGCTTTTGTCGGGCACTTTGTCACGACAACGAGAAAAGTAATAAATACAATCTCCTACTTAGATAAAAGTTTTGGTTTTAAAATAAACTTCAAGGGCTGGAGAGATGGCTCAGTGGTTAGGAGCACCGACTGTTCTTCCAGAGGTCCTGAGTTCAAATCCCAGCAACCACATGGTGGCTCATAACCATCTGTAATGGGATCTGATGCCCTCTTCTGGTGTGTCTGAAGACAGCTACAGTGTACTTACATATAATAAGTAAATAAGTAAACAAACAAACAAATAAATAAATAAATAAATAAAATAAACTTCAAAATTCCTTCCATTGAGTTCTAGCAATTTGCCAGTAAAGATTTAGACTGAGAAGAGCTGCTTCCTGACAGGGGCTGTCCAAACAAGTTCAACAAGATCTACCCAGTGACCAGGGACCACCTCTTGCTGTTCTTTTTTTACCATACGAGGAGACGATGCATGCCTATAATCTTAGCTCTTGAGCAGTTGAGTCAGAACGATTGTGAGCATCGGGCTGAGTTGGGCTACACAGCAGGACCATGTCAATGAAACAAAATAAAACAGACAGAAAAAGAAATGCTGGCTGGCCCTGGCCAAGTTCCTATGTATCCACAGGAGATGTCTCATAATTGTTATGGCTCACCACGCCTGTGCCTAAGAGCCTACTGTTCACTGTCTGCCCATATCTCATGTGTGTTCCTAGGCATTGGCTCTCACATGTCCATGTTGGACCTATAGTTTATGGATCTTGAATATCCCTAGAGGGATCCTGCCCAAGCTTTCCAAGAGGAAACAATACAGAAGGCTGCTCCCATAACCATTACATTTGAGTTTTCTCAAACCACTTTCAGCTTTTGCCATGCCCTAACGGGACTCACAGAACACACGAAATACCATGACACTAGGCATTAGCACATGTTTCAGAGGAGGGGTGCAGACTGTCACCTCACATGCACAGAGATAACACAGGAAAGGATTCATCGAGCATCCAGACAACAGAGAGCCAGCCTCTCTCCATGGAGTCAGGGATGGCATTTGACACACTGGGGGACCATACACCCAAAGCATTGCCAGTCAGGGAAGCTTACTCAGTATTTTTGTTTGTGCTGAAAGGAGACAAGTTTTTGTCTGTTCATCTCCCTAATGCCACTCACACCTGACATTGTTTCATCGTGAGAGCTCTCAGGGAACACTTGACTTTTAATAACTCAGTCGACTGTATTTCGATGACACTTAAAGCTTAAGGTCCGCAGGCACAGGTAAACTAGAACTTGTGTCATGTCACCATAGACATTTTACAGGCTAATTGTGGAAGATTGTGAGCTCCAGCCACCTGTTCTCTGGCACTCCTGTATCACTGCCTTCCTAGAATTTGCTCTTCCAGTGATGGCTGTACTTCTGCCTTGTAGACCTGACCAACGACCCAGAGAAAGCACGATGAACTCATGGGTGGAGAGGGCAGAGTGTTGTTGACAGGAGAAATGTTTCTTTCCCTTGCTTCTGTCATCCAGAAACCAAGAGATGACAGAATGGCAGGCCTCAATGATGCTGCCAAATATATAGTGGAGAAACAACTTCGTTCAAGTTGAGATCTGGTCTTTGTCTCCAGGCAATGATGTGAATTATGATGGGGGACTTGGCCATTTTATTTCTGACCTGTGGAAGACCATAAGCATTACCCCAACCCCTGGGAAGAGTCAGAGATAAAAATCTGGCATATAAACAAGCACCCCAAGAATTATTCTGAACACCAAATGGTTAGGGTGAGCCTTCTGGATTGGCAACGCTTTGTGTCCCGCTGTGTGGCAAATGTCACCCATGGCCCCATGGGGAGAGGCTGGCCAGGGCTCTTGATTCTTGTCTTGATTCTTCCCTGAATTATCTCTGTACATGTGAGGTGACAGTGTGCACCCCTCCTCTGTAATATGTGCTAATAGCTAGTGTAATGGTCTTCTAGGTATTCTGAGTCCTGTTAGGGAATGGCAGAAGCTAAAATTGGTTTGAATATATTCAAATTTGATGTTTATGGGGACAGTCTTCTGTATTGTTCCCTCTTGGAAAGCTTGAGGGTAGAGCCCTCTTGGGAATATTTGAGACCCTCGAACTACAGGTCTAACGTGGATATGCAAGAGCCAATGCATAGGAACCCATGGGCTATAAATCTTAAGGCAGACAGCAAACAGTAGGTAGCCCAGGGATCTAACTTCCTTCTGTTACTCAATGAATGAAAATTAGCTTAGATGAGCATGTTAGCTCTTATAGTCCAGGCTAGAAGCATCTTATGCAAAAGATAAAGAAACGAGCGATTAAATCTGGGAATGTAAGGGAGAAAATGAAACACAACACACAGCCAGTAACACGCTTGGCTGCAGTGGGTCTCTGGAGCCCCAGGAGAACTTGTATTGAAAGCATAAGAATGATGGGTGCTCTTTAAGTACACAGCCCCCTGAGGCTCTAAAAGTGAAACTTACTGGGTCTAACTAAGAGCATTGTTGGCCTGGAATACCTCTCAGGAAGTGTTCAGCAAGTCATGTTTGCCATCAGGACACAGGAGTGGCTTCAGGCCACTTCTCTGGCATAATAAAGCCAAAATTATTATCACAATAACAATTCATTAAATACAAAAATATATGTATCAATAATTTTAGGTGATAGGGAGATTGTTGAAAGAGAAAAGATAAATGATAGATAATAGATGATAGATAGATAGATGAAATTTTTTTAATGTTAACTTGACACAGCCGTTAGGAAAGTCTGTAGTGCATTTTCTTAATTAGTGATGGATGTGGGAAGGTGCAATCCATTGTAGGTGGTGGCATCTCTGGGCAAGTGGTTTCGAGGTGAATAAGAAAGCAAGGCATGGGGAGCAAGCCAGTGAATAGCACACCTCCATGACCTCTGCATCAACCCCTGCCTCCAGGTTCTTGCCCTGTTTGAGTTTTTGTCCTGACTTCTTTCAATAATGGATGTGGAACTAGAAGGTCAAATGAACCCCTTCTTCACTAAGTGGCGTCTGGTCACAGTATTTTATCACAGCAATAGAGACCCTAACCAAGACAGTAATTGTTAGATTAGAAGGGATAGTTCTTGTTTACCAAGGATATGGACTCGTTGGTAAATGTGAAGAGTGTCAGAGCTAAAGAAAACCATGATTTTGCAAACATCCAAAAACAGGCAAGGATCTTATAAATGGGTGCTATATTCAGGAGGCCGTGTTGACTAGAATTAGGATATTGTGTGGTCTACATATGTCATTGTTGCTATGAAGAAGGGAGAAAGCAGTCAATATAGTGTAGGAAAATCAGACAACACCTCAACCGAATGGTCAAATTAGCATCACTGACAGGCAATCATGTACTTCGGAATATGAGGTTCTTTTTGCTTGCTGTTGCAGTGATAAACATCATCACTGCATGATGGGGATGAAAGTGTTACAGTCTATCATGGAGGGAAGCCAGGGCAGGAGCTCAAGGCACAAACCAAAGCAGAGACCATGAGGAATACTGCTTACTGGCTTGTTCCCTTCCTTATGCTTAGCCAGCATATATATGACTCAGGGCCAGTTGCCCAGGGCAGTATCACCCCCAGTGGGATGGGACCTCACACATCAGTGAACTAAGAAGACAGTGCCCTATATACACACCTCCAGGCCAATTCGATGGGAGGCAATTCTTCAGTTGAGATATTGTCTTCTCAAGCTGACAACCGAGAATAGCCCTCAGACACCTCTGCAGCCTTCCAGCTCGAAGTACTTACGATCTCAATACAATGCCAAAGAAATATTACAGGAGCCAAAATGAAGGATCTTCTATTTGCAAAAGGGAGGAGAGTCTATATTCTTAAAGGCAGTCACAACCAAAAGACAAAGGACAAGTGCAGAGGCCCTCCAGGCTGAAGGAGGCTGGAGAGACAGAGAGGATTCAAGAAATAACAGACTCTGGACTGATCCTGCAGAGGAAAAGAGGGAGGAAACATCATGAAAGACGTTATTGGGTTAGATGAAAAATTGGAACATTGGGTGGTTGGAATATCGAATCAACCCAAATGTATCAGTTTGATAACTGTGTTGCAGTTACATAACGGGTTGTTCCATCCCTTTGGAATATGCACTCAAGTGCTGGAGAATAATGGATAATGAGGTGGTACCTTACATAAAACGTGTGTGTGTGTGTGTGTGTGTGTGTGTGTGTGTGTGTGTGTGTGTGTGTGTGTGTGTGTGTGTGTGTGTGAGAGAGAGAGAGAGAGAGAGAGAGAGGGAACAAATGTTAAAACTGTGGGGCACAATGTTGACAGCAGGGGATCTTAGTAACAGAGACAATAGTGTGTTCTGTGTTATTTTAGTTTACACGACGTTTAGTCTGTTTGACATAGTTTACAAATAAAGAGGTAGTGTTTCTATAGTCATTGAGCTGGCTTTAATCATTGGTTGCTTTGTGTGTGTGTGTGTGTGTGTGTGTGTGTGTGTGTGTGTGTGTGTGTGTGAGCATGTGTGTGTGTGTGAGCATGTGTGTGTGTGAGCATGTTTGTGTGTGCGTGTATCTGTGTGTGTGTTTGTGTGTGTAAAAATCACTAAGTCCCAAGTTTATCTGCTTTATGCAGCTTGTACAAGAGTTGGCTAATCTGCTTTGACATCTAAAAATTTTGACATCAAACGATGCAGAGTCGTGGTCCTGGAGAAAGGATACTGGAGTAATTGTCGGTAGTGCAGCTGGGCTGGATTAAAAGCTCTACCTTGCACACATGCATACAGTACATGGGGAGTACACACATGCCCTGAATGTGTTTTGAAGCTAAATGCAAAGCCAACTGATATTATTTACAGTGTTCTTAGAATCACAAATTTGGAAAGATTCATGGGCGTATAGTTGGTCATTCCTTTTGCCCTAAATATGAAGGGTTGGAAAGATCTCATTAGGGTCCTGTAAAATGAGCTTCATCCCCCTAACCCAGTCATTTCCCACATTCAGTGGTCTTAATGGTCAAAGTCTTCCAAGGGTTTATCATCTTGCTCTGTTCTTGGGATGGGCAGGACGTTTTCCATTTGATAATCAAAATGACCTCCTAGGAGGAAAGTCACTTCATAAATCCCAAGCATAAATACTTAAATTCTCAATGTTTACCTTCCATGTGTTTAAAAAAACGGGCAAGCATCACTGATTTGGCTCACTGTGCTGATTAAGGAGAATGGGCAATTACGGCCCTTGTTAGGTTGGCCATGCGCTAGTAAACAGTCCCGTAGCAATGCACACATATGCAGCACACACACACTAAAGTAGTGACGGCTTTCACTAACAACCCCAGAGGCATGTGCACACCACAATATGTAACAGATCGTTGCCTCTGGGGGGGGGGTGGGGGGGGGGGGGGGGGTAGGGGGGGGGGTGGGGGTGGGGTTGCTGGAAACCCACAAAACTTCCCATGACAGACTACCTGGAGTTAGGCAACAGGAGAGGAGTGAGTAGTCAAATGCTGGCCCATCAAGTGCTGGCTCATCACAGAGACAAGTTTCTCTTCACTCTGAGAAGATACTCACTAGCATTGTACTTCCAGAGTGTAGCATGGACGCTGCTACCTGACAGCTTCCTCAAGGTGGCCAGTGGAGATGCTGGTGTCACTCCCTGGTTCCACTAAATCTCAGTCAGGGTGGGCTCTGTAGGAAGCTGTACGGAAAACATGACTGCTCACGTGGTGGATGCTGCCAGTTACTGGAAAAGAATCCTCCTTCCTGATCGTCGGCTGTTGGGAGGCATTCCCACCCTTGGCTTCTTCTTTGACCAAGAAGTTTCGTAGGTAGCTGCAAAAATGACCATGCAATCTGAGAAGGATTTCAGTGAAGGAATTCATTATTTTGGGGCTATTGGTTCATAATAAGCAAAGGTGGAGGAATGGAAGTTTAAAAAAGCATTATGATTAGTTTTAATGTAAATTGACATACATTAGAATTGCTTCCATAGGGGAGCCTCATCTGAGGAATTGTCCTGCTGCCTCTGTAACATCAGAAAGCTCGCCTCAATGGCTGGCAGTGCTGTCAGGTATCAGCCTAAATGGGAAGGTGCACTTCAGAAGGGAATTTATCCTCACCTTCCCTTGGCCTTCCCTTTCACCACAGACTTGGCTTACCCTGTTGGTGCTGCCACTGCTGATTCCTTCACTGGAAGCAGAGTTGGCATTTCCAAGAGTTCATCCTGGAATAGGGATGAGCGGCTTTCCTGGTCTCCAGCACCAGGTTATTACTACTGAGGCATCCACTGCGTGGACTGAGGGAAGCTATTCTGGGACCACTCCGACAGTTGAGGTATCCAGCCTCCATGACCAAGCACTGGAGTCTCAGAATCTCATCTGCGGTTTGGTTGTCATTATTTTAAAGATCAATATATGTTGAATATATAAAGATATATATCATATATATACACATATATATGAATCTTTAAAGATACATGGATAGATGATAGATAGATAGTTGATAGATGATAGATAAATAGATGATAGATAGATAGTTGATAGATGATAGAGTTGATATATGATAGATAGATAGATAGATAGATGATAGATAGATTGATAGTTGAGATAGATAGTTGATAGATGATAGAGTTGATATATGATAGATAGTTGATAGATGATAGATAGATGATAGATAGTTGATAGATGATAGAGTTGATATATGATAGATGATAGATAGATAGATGATAGATAGATAGATAGATAGATTGATTGATAGATGATAGATAGATAGATAGATAGATAGTTGATAGATGATAGAGTTGATATATGATAGATGATAGATAGATAGATGATAGATAGATAGTTGATAGATGATAGAGTTGATATATGATAGATGATAGATGATAGATAGTTGATAGATGATAGAGTTGATAGATGATAGATAGATAGATAGATAGATAGATAGATAGATAGATAGATAGAAAGTCTGCCTGACTAGAACAGTATGTTTTGATGAGATTGTAGAGGGCTGAGGGCAAACTTCATCTCCTGTCATTTTGCAGAACATTTTTACGAGGAGTACTACATTTTGCAGTACATTTTCTGTGGGTTTGGCAGGGGCGTGAGGGAGGACAGAGATCAGGGCATAAAAATCGGAAGTTTATTCTTATCTTATTGATTTGTGAGAGTTAAAATACACCGAAGACTATTCCTGTACCACTTACATACATCCTGAGCCCCCTATTCCTGTCGGCTTGATTTTAGCTATATATGGTGACTTTGGTTTTAAGTCTTAAATTTTATTTTAGTAAGATTGACCGATTATTTCCAGCCTTGTTTATGCTTTACGATTTCTTCAAGTTTCGGTTTGGCTTTTGAGATGAAGTCTTATGGAGCCGAGTCTGGCCTCAAATTCACCACATGGTGGAGACTGACCTTGAACAGGTGATCCTCTGGCCTACACCTCCTGAGTGCTGGGACCACAGGCTTGTGCCACTGTGCCTGGCTTGTGTCTTTAATCTCTTAAAAAAATTTCTCTGGGCCTGGATCAGTGGCTTAGTGGGTTATAGCATGGCTGCTCTCCTAGAGAACCAGAGTTGGATTCCCAACCCCCACACAGCAGCTCACAATTGTCTGTGACTCTGGTCCTAGGGATCCAACCTTCCTGACTCTTCAGGTACTGGGCATACATATGGTGCACATACATACGTGCAGGACAAATATCTGTACACTTAAAAATGAAAATGGAAAAACTACAGAAAAGACTCTATAGCCTCACCAACAATATTAAGATTTATTTTTGCTTGTTTGTCCTGCACTGTCGCTCTGCTGGGTCCCATGCCCTGTGCTTCTTTGGGATTTTTCTTCTTTCAAACACACTGTAGTTAAGACTGATGGCTGAAATAAAGTCCCGGGCTGGAGTAGCATTTCTTCTCAATTCTCAGGCTTTGCTCTCCTTCCCTCTGATTTCCAGGACTTGTCCAGGGCTTGTTTGAGGAGTCTATTGATATTGTGATGTCCAGGTCTTTGTATGCTATTTTTTTGTACTTTGAGGGCAGCTTTCTTTTCGGGGGAGGGGGGGTTCCTTGTCACACACGTTCGAGGTAAATATTTTCCTTATTGTCCTGAGCATGCGGAGGTCCCGCCTGAGCCCTTCAGTTCTAGAAAGTTTCACTTCTTAACCAAAATTTCCCTGATAACGTCTGTTCTCTTTAGAATCTGCAATTTTCAGATCAAATATTCTAATAGGGTATTTTTTTTTGTATTATGAACACAACCTTTTACAGAGAGAAGGTCTTTCCATGTTGCTCACACGTGGATTCCTGAGCTTAAGTACTTATCGTCTTGCCTCACGCACAGGGGCGGGGTGGGTGGGGGTTGCACCATTCATCACCTTGCCTGATGTCACCATGTTGCTTTCAAAGCAAAAAAAAAAAAAAAAAAAAAAAAAAAAGCAAGATGCGTAATACGTCTGTGAAGGAGAACATCCCTGTTGAGATACAAGAGGGGAGACATTAAGAGACAGGGCTGGATGTGGCTCTCTCGAGGGGTCCTTGCCTCGCTTACGAAGCCGTGGGGTTAAATTCTCAGAGATACGTGAGCCAGGCAGATATAAAAATACATGCCTGCGGGGCTGGAGAGATGGCTCAGTGGTTAAGAGCATGGACTGCTCTTCCAGAGGACCTGAGTTCAAATCCCAGCAACCACGTGGTGGCTCACAACCATCTGTAATGAGATCTGATGCCCTCTTCTGGTGTGTCTGAAGACAGCGACAGTGTACTTATATATAATAATAAATAAATAAGTGTTTAAAAAAAATACATGCCTGCGATGCTGGTGGCTGGGAGGTGGAGGTAGGAGGATCAGAAATTCAAAGTCTTCCTTGGGAACACAGTGAGTTTGAGGGCAGCCTAGGCTACATGAGACTGTCTAAAAAATTATCTATCTATATCTGTATCTGTATCTGTACCTGTATCTATATCTGTATCTGTACCTGTACCTGTACCTGTACCTGTACCGGTATCTGTATCTGTATCTGTATCTGTATCTGTATCTGTATCTGTATCTGTATCTGTATCTGTATCTGTATCTGTACCTGTACCTGTACCTGTACCTGTACCTGTACCTGTACCTGTACCTGTATCTGTATCTGTGCCTGTATCTGTATCTGTACCTGTATCTGTATCTGTGCCTGTATCTGTATCATCTGTATCTATATCATATCTATATCTATAACCATATCCATCTATATCTATATCTAATCTATATAGATCTATCGCAAGACTAATTACTTACATGTGCCTGAATGATAAGCCCAGCAGAAAGTTCAATTCTTCTTGCTATAAAAATATTGCTGAGTCGCTGGGAATCACTGCTCAGTGGCTTAAAACATCCGTGGACTCTGCCAGTGACAGTGTCGCAAATATTGCACCTTGTGTTTGCATCTTAAGAGGAGCAACACTGTGTATCAGTTAGAAGTTAGGAAAAACTAAAATGTACGTCTCCCTTTCCAAGCTCCGTGACATTCTGGGAACCTTTGGCACCAAGAGTTCCCGACTCAGATGGTACCTCTTTCACATCGTCTTCTAATTGTATGTGTCCTCCCAGTTTTGTGTCTCTTTGTTCCTTGCTATGATTTCCAGGAAATGACCTTTGCGCTCCACTCTTTGGTTGAGCTTTCTCAAGTTCTCCTTTAAATGTCTGCTGATTCGCCTTTGTTCTCTGAGCTTCCTTAATTTTAATGCTTTTGCTTCTAATCTGAAATGTTCTTTCCTGTCTTCTGAAGACATAAAATAAAGGTCACTTTTTTTGTTTTTTCTTGTATCCCCCATATCTTCATCATCACTACTCTTTGCTATTTGGTTATTAGTGACCATGAATTCAAAATAATCAGCCGTGGGACCTTTATCGAGGGTAATTTTTATTTCTTCCGTAATTTCTCTGTAATGGTAGAGGTTTTTTTTTAACTGATATATAATTTCCACAAAACTTTAAGGCTATAGCTCAATGAATTATAAAAGGTCAAGGTGGAACATTTGCCCTATGCCATGCATGGATCCTCTGTGACCTTTCCCAGTAAATATCCCCTCTGAGGCAAGACTTACTGATGCAAAAAATAAGTCTTGCCCATTCTCTAAGTTCATATAAATGAATATATGGAACCATGCTTTATTTACATTCTTTCAGGGTTCTCGCTCTTTCTACTCAACAAACCTTCAACATTCATATGCATTGGTAAAGGTTCAGTCTCCCTTTCCCCTGAATAATTCCTTATGGCCTGAATACATTGCATTATTTGTCCATTTACTTAGTAACACCTACCTTGTTTCCGATTTTGACAGCTATGAATAAGGCCTTACTGAACCTCTGCATATATTCATATTAGAAATTATGTACATGTAAATCACAGTGTGCGTGGAGGTCAAAGGTCATCCCATGAAACTCAGCTCTTTCCTTCTATCACGTGAGTCCCAAATCACTGGCCCAGCTCAAGTGCCTCTATCAGTTAAGCCATCTGGTAGGCTCCTCCTAGCTCTAGGATTTTAATTTCGTCTTTTAGAAACTTAAAATACAAATGTAAAAACCAATGATACTTCTAGACTGTGTTTACCGATTTCATCCGCCTTTCTTGTGGTCTCTCTTTGGGATCCCATCATTTCTTGCCGAGGTACATCCTTTTGTCGTGAATGTTGGTGGACGGTGAATTCCTGGGGCCTTGGTTTGGCCTCATTCTTCCCTGGTCATCCGTATCAGCCCTGCCACCGTGAAATGAGTTCTCTGGGTCCCTTAGCATCTGTTCCTGCTTCTGGGAAGCCTGAGACTATGGGTTTATTACATTTGAGGTAAGGTAGCCAGATTGCTTCTTCTCGCCGGTAGCTCCTGAGATCCTTCCCTCTGGAATTTATAGTCTGCTCTTTTCTTGTGCTATTTTTGGCGTCCTTTCGCTTCTGTCTAATCACGGTTGGTAGAGCAGATACTTTTGATGTAAGGTTTCACTTATAGTTGTACAGCATTCTCAGTCATCGTCTTGCATTATTTCCTCTTACGAGTCTCCTCATTATTCTTTGTTAATATTATCTGCCAAAATTTCTTAGGTATTCAAGCCCTTCATCTAACGTCCCACAGTTCCTAAAAATGTTTATTTTCAACATATTTTCAGGACCAGGGAGATGGTTCAGCTAGCAGAAGCACTGGCTGTGTAAGCCTGACAACCTTGGTTCAGTTCCTGAGACCCAGGTAAAAAATCCAGCTGTGGTGACATGTGTCTGGAGTTGGAGCCCTTCTGTGGTGAGACGGGAACCAGAGACAGAGAAGTTCTCTGGCCATCTAGGTGCTGCTTCGAAGAACCAAGAGAGACCCTGCCTCTAGGCATGTACCTAACACACACCCGAATTAATAACTTTAAACAATGTTTTTTTATTCTTCTGAGTCATCTTGCTGGCCCTTGATTAGCCCATATCTTACCAATTGCTACCAAAGAATTGGGGAAGGGAGCACTGAGTACTTAATTTAATTCTTGCAGGAAAATGCTTCCATTTCTTTGTAGAATTAATAAAAAGAAGCATTAAAATAAATGTATACATATATTTGACAATCAATAGATCCTAATTAATTAATACCTTAGGTAAGAAAGTTATTACCACGGCCTGGAGAGCTTGTGCTGAATCAATCTCTCTCTCTCTCTCTCTCTCACACATACACACACACACACACACACACACACACACACACACACACACACAGAGAGAGAGAGAGAGAGAGAGAGAGAGAGAGAGAGAGAGAGAGAGAGACAGAGAAAGAGAATTAAAGCATGACATGGGAAGAAAGGAACAATGTAACCTTCAGGGTTGAGATGGTTAGACATGCTTTGAAAACATTTCATCTTTCATGAATATTGATAAACTTTCAAATCACCTTCACGAGCATGTCGTTCTGTCCCAGGGAAGCCTGGCAGCAAACACAGAGTATAAGAAAAGCAACTCCCTTCCTTGCCCCTCAGTTTGTAGTAGACATCGATGAAAACCCACGGGATCAGCCTTCAGGCAGTCTCCATAGAAACAACTCTGACACACGTTGGCCAGCCACTCAGTCCGGCTCTTCTGTTGAGATTCTGGAACTGGAGCTGCTTGCTAGTGAAACTGACTTAGTCTCTTTAGAAGATGTCCCTGCATCAATAAAGCTCTGTCCACGAGCTTGGTTGTGATCTGTCTGGTGCCTCATCTGCTGCTCTCTTCTGGCATTTCAGGGTTTCATTATGATGTATGTGTCATACATATGTGTCCTATGTGCGTGTGTGATGTATGTTGATAATCACACATAAAGATCACACCCCTTTTGATAGGGTGGCCCTTAATGTATTATCTTACATTGGCTTTAATTGACATTGACTTTAAAACTCTTGGTTCACTGGCCACATCAGCGCCCGGCAAGCTGACTTCCGGTTGCCAGCACCTACCTTTCCCACCCAGGTTTTCTTTGGCTGTCAGATCTGCTACGCCTCAGCTTTCAGAAGGAAGAAGTGACAAGACATCAAGAATTGCAGGGTCATGTTTAGAAGCCCACATAGCTTCCCTAGCATCCTTGCCTTTTGGAGAGATCACTCTAAAGTGCACAGTCTATACCCTCTCAGAGTATTTCCCTGGAGGAAAGAAACTCCACTTGTCCATGCATTGGTAACTTACCTGATAATGTCCATCCAACTGAATGTTTTCTCTGACTTCCACTACTTCATTACTTTCCTTCCTGTGTTTCTCTGGATCGTTGCCCAATCAATTATCCTACTTGAAATTATTTTTCATTAGCATACATCAACTGTAGGAAGGAGTAGATTTCACTATGACATTTGCACGTAGCATATCGCCAGAGGTACCCAGTGAGCCTTGGATTCAGGCTCTACCCTCCTGTCAGCTAAGACTCAAAATCTGTTTTGTCTAGATAAATTAGGAGAAGCCATCGCCCCAGTGGATCTACTAACTCAGGCAGCAGGGCAGCTCCTCACTACCCTGCAGGCACCTGTATGATACTCATTGCAAAAATGCTTCCCAATCTCTCCTGGCAGAGCTGGCCCCCTGGACCACAGAGCCAAGGCGTGCATTACCTGCCACACATGAGAAAGCAAACAGATTACTAATAACAGGGCTGGCTCTGATCCAGAAGTGCTTTCTGGAGCACTCTGAGCCTTACCACAGTGTGAAACTTTGCAGAGCACTAAGAACTTCCTGTTTCCAATAGGATTTCTTTCTCAACAAATTAAAATTGCTTTTGTTTTTCAGCTGCCCTCTGCCTACTCTGTTGCTAGGTTATTTGTGCAGTGATCTGCTTAAAGAGGGTGAGAGGTACCCTGAGGTCACTCTTCTCCACCTCCTTAGTGATTTAGCTCAGGACTCGAATCTGGAAGAGACAGGCATCCGGGAACATACCATAGAGAAGAGGGGGGACTGCATTTCTATAGCCTTTAATGACAGGGTGTAACTTGCTAAAGCCCTAGTCCAAATGGTGACTCTCCGTCTAAGCTGGAAAAAAATGCAGACACTATTTTTAGTGGGTACATTAAAATATATTACCTTGGGAAGAACTTTTTTTTATATGTAGAGGGGTTGGTGACAAAAATACCACCATGCTATACAAAGCTTCTGTCCTATGCACGGAACCTGGAATCCCTTTGTCTCAAAGTCAATCACAGAACACCGAAATGTTATTCAACTCTTCCTCTCCCTTTGTAAGTAGGACTGGCCATGAAGAAATTCTTCCATTTATTGTGTCTTACAGTAAAATATGCAACCCTTATCACGGACAGAGCTCTGTCCCAGTCTCAGGAACAAGAAACACTGTGAAATGCCAGAACGAGATAAACAGATGGATCTGATTGGGCTCTCTCCCCAGACCATTACCACAAGGTCCAAACACATTACAGGCGTATCTAGTCTTCATGAAAATGGATACTTTTCCATTGGGCTTTGGGTCTTGATGTTGAAAATCTCCCCTGACATTATTTTTTAACCATACAGCTTTTTATTGAAAACATTTTTTCGTACAATATATTCAGATCATAGTCCCCCACCTCCAATTCATCCAAGATCCCTCTCCCCACCCACCCAAATCCACACTCTTTCTCTTTAGAAAGCAAACAGGCAAACAATCAGAATTAAAAAAAAAAAACCATAAGAAACACACATAAATGACAGCCATAAAAACAACCCCAAATCCTAATATCATAATCGAAAATCACAACATACAAGCAAAGGACCAATAATAGGAAAAATGTCCTAACAAAGTAATATGAGACAAGAAATATACAAAAATGCCATTGAGTTTGTTTTGTGTTTGCCATCTCCTGCTGGGTATAGGATCTACTCTTACGTGTGGTTGCTATATCCAATGAGACTCCAATAGGCCATCTGTCCAGGGGTGGCACCACCAACAATGGGCTGGGCACTCCCACATCAATAATTAATTAAGAGAAATCCCCATAGAGTTGCCTATAGTCAATCTGAGAGGCATTTCCTCTACCGAAATTTCTTCTTCCCAGGGGAGTCTGGTTTATGCCAAGTTAACAAAACCCAGCCAGCACCGCTACCTTGGTGAATGTTGGTCTGTGCTCCCATTGTTTTGGGTAGTGACAGAAGAGGCTGCTGTCTGAAACACCTTAGGGACTGTCCTGTAGAAGGGGTGATTGCGCTCACCCTATTGTCAGAAGGCAAAGTCCTTCAGCCATACCCTAGGTGAGGTCAGAA
Organism: Rattus rattus; assembly: GCF_011064425.1. Taxonomy (NCBI): domain Eukaryota; kingdom Metazoa; phylum Chordata; class Mammalia; order Rodentia; family Muridae; genus Rattus; species Rattus rattus. The sequence continues at coordinate 66,468,331 of NC_046168.1, forward strand.
TTGTGTTCCTGTTAGTTACTTTTATTGTCCTTTTGAGAGAAGCTACCTAAGTGAGGAAGGATTTGCACAGTTCGTGGTTTCAGAGTTCATCCCACAGTTGCTTGGTCCCATATGCTTACAAAAAACACCGTGGCACTAAGGATGGGTGACTGTGGAGTCTCTTCACTTCACAGTGGACAGAATGCAGGGAGACAAACAGGAAGAGATCAGGGATGAGATGCCCCCAAGGAGCTAGTCTCAGTGACCTACCTCCTTTATCTAGGTCCTCTTTCAATCACTGTGGTGGGGTCCGGTTAGCTCATCTTTCCTTCTGTTCTGGTGTTAGGTACCTGATATTGTTTGACTGGCCCGACTCTCTAACAACCAGGGATTTCTTACCTACCACTTGAAATTTGTTCCTTTTTTTTTTTTTTTTTCAGCACAAACTACAATTTTCTAATCTCCATGCTCTGTCTTTTATTCCTGATTCTCAATACAAATCTGAATAAAACCAGCCAGGAACCATCACACCACAGTGGGAATGCTCTGCTGTCTCGAAGATTCCTCTACCACATTAGGTTAGACATTACTTTTAGTTTTAAACTCATCCAAAATTTCAGGATATGCATAATATTCCTGAGTGTAACACAATTATAGCTCTAGTACAACTCCTAATACGGTCCTTGTTTTCACCTGTAACTTGATAAGTCTAGACATCACTGTCCACATTCCAATTGGTACTTGGGTCCCTGCTACCCTTTCTAGGAGCTAGGAATTAACCTTGAGGGTTACATATGGTAGGCAAGTGCTCTACTACAAATGTCTATTCTAACCCCTGGCTGGAGAGATGGCTCAGAGGTTAAGAGCACTGTCTGCTCTTTCAGAGGTCCTGAGTTCAAATCCCAGCAACCACATGGTGGCTCACAGCCATCTGGAATGGGATCTAATGCCCTCTTCTGGCCTGTAGGCATACATGCAGGTAGAAGGCTGTATGACGTATACATAATAAATAAATGTTTAAAAAAAAAAAAAAAAAATATGGGGTGGGGTTTTTTGCAGTTGCCCCAGGGAAAAGCCCGTAAGTGGGCCACAGCCCAAAAAAAAAAAAAAAAAAAAAAAAAAAAAAAAAAAAAACAAAAAAAAAAAAAAAAAAAAAAGAATTGGGATCCTTGAGGGATTTATATGGTAGAGCAAGCTTGCTCACTCCAAATGTCAGTTCCCAACCCCTGAAAAAAAAAAAAAAAAAGATCTTTTTGGGATAACATGTGAATCATTCATGTGGCCCTGATTAAAACAATCTCAACATTCTTCAACCTCTGCCTTCACACTCTTTCAAATTCCTCCATAAATCATTTCAAAGGCTTAAGAAGTCTGTGATCAGATTTAGTCAAAGCAATAATCCCGTTTCTTTGTTACTGATTTTTGTGGCTACTGTTTTTGTGGCTGTAATGAAATACCTCACAGAAATAACACACAGGGAGGAGTTTATTTTGGCTTATGGTTTCAGGATTTGCAGTCCATGGTTACTCACAGCTCTGTAGTTCTGGGACCATGACAAGACACAACATCATGGTGGTGGCAATGTGGGAAGAATAAGGGTGTTCATCTCATGGCGGGTAGGAAATACCCACTTCCACACATACTGGCTTAGTTTGGGTTTCATTACTGTGAAGAGACAACATGACCGTGGCAACTCTTTTAAAGGACAACATTTAATTGGGACTCACAATTTCAGGGTTTAGTCCATTATTGTCATGGTGGGAAACCTGGTGGCATACAGGTTGGCATGGTGCTGGAAATGGAGCTGAGAGTTGTACATCTCGATCTACAGACCACAGAAGGAGACTATGTTGGCAGAGCTGGAGAATAGGAGCCCATCTCCACAGCGATGCATTTCCTTCACCAAGGCCTCACTTCCCAATAGTGCCACTCCCCATGGGCCAAGCTTTTAAACACAGGAGTCTATGGGAGCTACTCCTATTCAAATCACCACACACACACACACACACACACACACACACACACACACACACACACACTCAAGAGGGACAGGAACAGGATTGCTCTAAAGATCCACCCTTAGAAACCTGGTTATTCCTGCAACATCCCATTTTAATCATTTCCCCAAACAACATCAACAACTGAGAACAAAGCATTCAACACATGAGCCTTCGTGGGACATTTTTTTTTTAAAAAAACCATAGTAATAATGATAGTGTTAAAATAGTCATGCTACTGAAAAAAATGCACCAATCAGAGCCAACATAAAATATCAAGAAAATATAGAGATATGCAAATACTTTGACCATCTGGATCCAGTGTCATCCTGAGAAAGCTTGTCTGTCAAATAGTAAAGTTTGGACCACTAGGGAGCAAAAATGCTTTGTTTATGAAAATATGATGTGTTCAGGCATCCGTGATTTCCTTTATCACTGAGGGTTATAGGTTGAGGTGACAGAGATCATCACACCTTGTGCTCAGCTGGTTAGGAGGTCAGCTTTAAAACGTGAACTCATCCTTCTGGAGAAGCTGGGACTCAAGGCCTTCTGTTCTAAGGACTCTGGCCTTCATAGAGATGGGTTTATCGAGGTGATGTCCCCATGAAGTCCTTTTGCATTGCTGACCTCCAAATAAATTTTGGGTTTGCTTTCTTGTAGACAGAGAAACTGAGGCAATGAGGTGTCAGTAACTATTCTTGTACCCTTTGTAGCCTCGGTGGTCCCTCCAAACGGGCCTGATTCATCTTCTCACCCTTATACTTAGCACAGTGTGGGGGGTTTGAATAGGTTTGGTCCCCATTCACTCGTGTGTTTGAATGCTTGGCCCATAGCGAGTGGCACTATTAGGAGGTATGGCCTTGTTGGGGGTAAGTGTGGCCTTGTTGGAGAAATCGTGTCACTGTAAGGACTTTAAGGTCTCCTATGTTTAAGCTCTGCCCAGGGTGGAAGAGATCCTTCTTCTGGCTGCCTTTGGGTCAAGATGTAGAATGCTTGACTCCTCCAGCACCATGTCTGCCTGGATACTGCCATGCTTCCTGCCATGGCGACAATGAAGTAAACCTCTAAACTGTAAGTCAGCCCCAATGAAATGTTTTCTTTTACATGAGTCGCCCCGGTTATAGTGTCTCTTCACAGCAGTAAAGCTCAAGCTAAGACATTCGGTATCTAACAGAGAATGTGTCCTCAAGTGGTTTGTAAAATAAACAGTGGGTGGTGCGCTTAAATTCTGACTCCACAACTTTTGTTCATTTGACCCTAGCTGCCAACCCAAACCTTGGCTGTCTTCCCTATATAATGGAGAAGCTAATGGCTGCCCACAGTAGCACAGTGTTGTTCAGAAATCAAATGCATTTGTGAACAGGCTTCTATAAGTGGGAAAATAGTGGCTAAGTGTTTAAAGTGAGTTCAACTTTTTAAATCCACCCACAATGATGTGTGTGACCTCGCTGCCCTGCTGGAGGACTCAGATTCCACTCTGTGTGGACACTGAAATGAGTTTAAGCTCTTCTAGCTCTTAGCAGCATCAGGCGGTGGTCGCCACTCTTAGCGTCATTTATAGGAAGCAAATTCAAACTTAGTCTAAAGAACTTGTCCAAGATGCACAGACATGGAGGGAAAGGTCAGCATTTGAACATACAATACATATCTGCTAGTCTGGCTAAATGATCTTTCCTATGGCCTTGTAAGAGAAAAAAAAATTCCCCAAGGATCGAAAAGTATCAGAGCTGGAGGCGATCTTCCAGAAACCTCCTTACGGAAGAAACGATGAGGCTGGGTATAAGAAAGACTGACCTTGCAGTGTGGGAACCTGGCTGGGGCTTCCCCGGAGAAGTGGCCGTCTGAAGAAAAAGCACATTCCTTTCTCCACTGACAGGATCAGAAGGGTATCCAGGTCACCCCAAATGTCCTAGGCTAGCTATAAACTGAAAATCATGCAATTGCCATGTAGCATGAGCCTTTTTAAAGAATGAAACTAAATCGAAGAGGCTTAAAAAGCAGGTTCTATTTTGCATGTAACTTAGCTGTGCACAGTTAATCCCTCATGTTAACATGCGTGCATTCCTGTCAAACTCTTCTAATGCACTGTGTCTAACTCAGCCTACCCCATCTGTACTTCTATGGTCTGGGCTTTCGTTTTTAAACAGAAGAACTGAGTATGAGTATCCTTTTGTACTTTTTTTTTCTTATCCTTACTGGAAATCTTTATAAATCAGAACATGTATCTTTACATTATTGCTAACAGTCTCTCCTTTTGAGCTTTATTTTATTTCTCAACATGTAGCATTACCACATTCTTTCTCTTTTAGAGTTTATCTTATATTTCTTATGATATGCGTGTGCACACACAGAAATGCAGATACTCACACAGCTAGAAGAAAACCTCTAATTCCCTGAGGCTGGATTTACAGGCGGTTATAATCCATCTGATGTGGATGCTGGGAACCGAATTCTGGTCCTCTGGTAGGACAGCAATCACTGTTCATGGCAGCACCGTTTCTCTAGCTCACATTATGATATCTTTGTAAGTGTTGGGTATTACTCCAGGGCATGGCCCTTACTTGCTTGACCAGTTTCCTACAATGAACATATGTCCTCTTTTAGCTTCTCTGTTTTAGCAAGCTCTGCCAGAATGTCCATCCTTCAATATGTGTCTTTGTGCGCATGCACAGCCGTGTACTGAAAGCTTCTAAGTGTGAAATCGCTAGGTCAGAAAATAGGTGCACTTAAAAATTTATGACGATTTTCAAAATTATTCTCCAGAGATGCCTGCCCAGCTGTGACAGTTCTCTGTTCAAGTTGACATCACGGGATACCTTGTTTCATTTTGCGGTGTTAGAGGATTGAACCCATGGCCTCGTGTGAGCTGAACCACACCCCAGATCCTGACACCGGATGTTATGAACGCCTCCCTGGGGTGGTGACTGACACAAGTGCATCTTGGCCACTTGCTCTACTGAGTCCTAGTGACCTAAAGCTTCTTCTTAACACAGTAATCAGCAGCAGCAGGACTACTCTTTTGTCCTGAGGTTTTACAAAGAAACCAGACACCTCTCTGTCCTGTGACATTATCGTGGACCAAATGTTTGTATCACGTCAACTTCACATGTTGAGATCCTATCCCGCAAGGTCATGCTATTAGGGGGTGACTGCTGCTTGAGAGTAGAGCCCTCACAGTGTGATTACTGTTCCTGTGAACACTGTTTTATAGTACCCCTGTCCTCTTTCCCATGATGCAAAGGCACAATGAGAAAGCAGCAGTCTATTAAGAGAGGACTCTTCGCCAGATCCCAACCATAGGACACCCTGGTCTTGAAATTCACCTTCCACAACAGTATATTAGCCACCAAATCATTGGTGTGCCCTTTTGGTAGCATGAATTGACTAAGGTAGAGAGCTTTAGTTTGTAATGTATGGGTAAAAGACCAGATGAGCTAGAATTCTTGATGGATTGGACTTATCTGATAGACTTGGTGACTTGCCTTAGAAGTGACATTTTTGAGGCTGCATAAATACAGAGGAATTCTAATTTGAACAGAGGATAAATTTGTAGAGAGCACTTCCTACAGAGAACAGAATACGAAAGTCCAGATTTAGAGATAGATGTGTTCAGTAAATGCTCACTGTAAGAAGGGTTTTTCCACATAGGACTTCTTCCTATGCCCAGCTCTCTATGTGTATTTAAAACAAAACGTCTTTCTGTAACAATCAGTTCTATCATTGCTATTACAAGTCAGGGGAACAGGAGCCACTTAAGGAAGGAGGTGCTAATTTTGCCTCCAGGGTTCAGGAGGGATGCAGTCCATCACAGGAGGGAAGCATGGAAACAGGAGCTTGAGGACTCAATGACGTCATGACCATTGAGAGATGGAGGCTTACTCAGTTTGATACTCCTCTAGGGGATGGTCTGCCCACACTCATGGTAGGCCTTCCTTCCATGCTCAAACTTCCCTGGAGACTGATGCACCCCAAGTCTTACCTGCGGGGTGATTATAAACCCTACTGTGGCAATGATGGCCAAGATAAACTGCTACGCCCTCATAAAGACCTGTGACCTACACAGAGCATCAGGAATGCCTACTAAGAAAAACATGTGAGTCTGAAACATGCAACCAAAGCTCCTCTTTAGTGGGGACAAGTACCCAACAGTTTGTTTAGTAACGTTCTTTGTCTTGGCAGGGACTTCCATTGCTCAAAAAATGTGTACAGATGGCTTGCTTTGCTTATCTCTTTCGGGATTCTATTTTATCCATCGTTACAAATTAAAAAGTATTTAGTTCAGTGACATCGCCCATGAGAAGCATGGGTTCCAACTAACTTTTCTTCTAATCCAGTCCCAGAGGCCCTACCTTAGGAGAATCCAACTACCCAGCCCCCTCGTTGGCTTGCTTTCTTACAGCTCAGCATATCTTTACACGCAGGTTGAGAACCTGTTCTGTGTCTGTTCTGCTCCGTCACTCTACGCTTGTACTTTAGAGCAGATACCGATGTGTTATTTTGCTACTAAAGTAAAGTCAATTTTTCAGGTAGATCCATCTCTCGCCGCTCTTTTGATGAGTGCTCTCTTATGTTTCTGAAGGGATGCTAGTCTTGTGTTAGGTTTTATAGAGTAAGCGGTGAGAATTTTAGCTTCAACAACGCTGCTGAAACTCTGCTTTCTAATTGAAGAGAGTTGTCACCTTGACCGTGTTTCTCTTCTTTAAAAATCATGGTATTTTTCTGAAACTTCTTTAGGTAAATTTCTACTTTTAACTGAACATTAAAATATTATATTTTCTCTTTACATATAATGCTGAAATGAAAAGACAATATTAGATGTTTTAGTGACCTTTTAGACAACCTTTACTAAACTTGCACAAGTCAATCTGTATTTGAGTAGGGAAGTGCCTGAGTTTACTCAAACAATATTGGTATAATAGCATACAGATACTTATTTACTTTTAGTCATATATTTTATATATGTTTTAAAGTTTTTAAATAAAATTATCCTTAAAATTGGAAAAAACCCTTTGATTGATTTTTGTGCCCACTTCTTTGGGTTCATTAGGAATAATTACTTAATATTTTCATTAAGATTAATAGTAATAGTTTATTAATTAATGTTTTCATTTCTTTTTCTAGAACTTTACATACTTCTAGCCTATCTTCCCAGGCCATGTGACTTTAATAAGCATCTATATACAGAAGAAAAGAAAAAGGGTCATGTTAAGAACCAATTATGTGAGGAGTAAGATCCTAGAAGTAAGAGTGACTCACATATTAAAAGAAGAAATAGTTCAAAATAAGGAGTGTTACCCCAGAGTCCTCAGGGATTCTACTCATTGAATTTTTCTAACAGGATAGTAAACCTGGGGGCATATTTTGATGGATGAGAAGGAGCAGATCCTTGTTTACCAAAGGCAAGCAACCTGAACCCATACGCTGATAGCTTATGGCCCTGGGTGTGACAGAGCAGTAGATGGGCATTCAAGACAAATGCTCATGAAGTGCATTTGATAACTGGAGAAAATGTCAGTGAGTTATTTATTGAAGAGGCGAGAGGAGGGGTGATGTAAGTACTCATATGTGAAATTCTTAAATAAATAAATAAATAAATAAATAAATAAATACCAAGAGAAAAGGAAGCAGGATAAGAATCAAATACACACAGAAGCCAGAAAGTAGTTTGCAGTTTCCCCATGTCCAAATTCACAGTTGAAGCTTTGCCTCAGTGTGAAGGTATTGGGATGTGGGACCTTTCAGGACAATTAGTTCATGAGGATGGAGCCCCTGTAATAAAATTAATGCCTCAAAAGAATACACAGTGGGCAGATGCTCAGGAAGGACCCTAGTTCTTACTGAAGTGTAAGTGCTATTAAGAGGCTTGGCCTGGTAGAAAGTAGGTAGGTTATGGAGTTCCTGTGAAAGTAGGTAGGTTATGGAGTTCCTGTGAAGGATCCTAAGGGCTTTCTCTAGCTTTATACCCACTGCCTCAGGTCAAGATTAGGCCAAGTATCAGCTTCCCGCCTCGGGTCAAGGCTAGGCCAAGTTCCATTCTCCACCCACAGTTCTTAGGAGGAGCAGGGGCATTCTTGAAAATCTGCAGAATGTACTGACTGATAGTCACCTGACCCTCTGGTCCCAGATAGAGTTCGAATGCACATCATATGCTTGCCAGACAATAGATTCAATATTCTTAGCCAATAAGTTTAAACTGTAACCTTGCTGATGTAACCCGTACCCCTAAAAAGTATAAAAACTGCTTGTTTTAGCCATTTGGGGTCGCCTTCCAGTCACTTGCCACGAGGGGCTGATTGAAGGTTGACCTGACACTCGGGAAAATAAACCTCTTGTGTTTGCATTGAACTCCATTCTTGTGTCTTACTTGGAGGGTATCCCGGTAGTTAAGATTCACTTCAAGTCTAATACTCACTCTTTCTTCTCTCTAAGCCACATGGACACACATCAGAAAGGAAACCTCCACTAGAAACTGGATTTTCTAGCACCTTGGTCTTGGACATGGTGACATCTGGAACTATGAGAGGTGCTTATTGTTTAAGTGTCTTCTATGTTCCTATTATCACATAGCCTAGATAATGGGCAATTTATAAAGATAAAAAAAAAAAAGAAAACCAATTTATTCCTTACAGTTCTTGATTCTTGGAGGTTCAAGGTTGAGGTTCTGCATCTAGAGTGAGGGCCTTCACCTAGGATCCTCCCATGCAGAAGGGCAAAGAGGCACAGGCAACCCTCAGAGATCCCTGTGCCCGAGCACTCCTCTGTGGGTGCTTCAGCCAACAGCCCCAGCTAAGCCTCGTCTGGTGCCCACCCTGCTGAAGTGTCAGGCAGGACAGAAGTGTACTGGGGTGTGAGCTCTCCATAGTGGTCCATCCAGCTGTCACTAAGTGACATCCAAGGATGCCCTCTGGAATGGAAGGATCACTCAGCCGCACCCTTCCTTGGTGCCCAGACCACATAATGTCTGCTGTTTGAAGTCAGCTCTCTGCCTGGGGGTGATGGGAGCAGTGGAAAATGCTTCTCTGTGTTTGGGAAGGGAATGCCTGAACCTCTTGGTTGGTTTTCACATTGGCATCTATAAGAATACAGGGAAACCTCCAAGAAGTTTGTGGGCTTCCATGAACTGGAGCATTCCATCTAGAAAGTTCTGTGTGCCATAGGCCTTGTTCTCTTACCTCAGTTTTTTTTTTTTCTGAATTCCCCCAGGACATTGCCTTTCCCCCCAGCAACAATCTAGTCACTTCATCTGGTCTTAGGTGCACAGCATAGGCATTGGGGGATAGAGTTTCACTCTGCCTGGGAAGGGTCTTTTGAAAATTCCAATAGACACTCCTGGGTGATAACTATGGGTTATTCTAAATGGGAAGATGACAGTTCAACAACGGGGTAGATCTTGTCCTGAATAAACATCTTCATCTGTTCCCCTTTGTGGAGACCCTAAGTGTGTGTGTGTGTGTGTGTGTGTGTGTGTGTGTGTGTGTGTGTGTTGTGTGGTGTTTGTTTAGCTTTGTGTGTGGTGTGTTTGTTTGCTTGTGTGTGTGTGTGTGTGTGTGTGTGTGTGTGTGTGTGTGTGTGTGTGTTGTTTGGGTGTTTGTGTGTGTGTGTGTGTGTGTGTGTGTGTGTGGTTTGGGTAGTGCTTGCATAGGTCGGTTGGCGTTGTGGGATCTGTTGGAGTTGGTGTTCGAGGTGGTTGTGAGTTTTGACACAGGTGTTCGGATATAGATTTGTGTGTTCGTGAGGAGGTGTATGTTGTGCTTGTGTGTGTGTGTGTGTGTGTGTGTGTGGTTCCTGGGTGTTTGTTTAGCTTGTGTGTGTGTGTGTGTGTGTGTGTGTGTGTGTGTGGTCCTGGGTGTTTGTTTAGCTTGTGTGTGTGTGTGTGTGTGTGTGTGTGTGTGTGTGTGTGTAGGCCCTGGGTGTGGGGGGAGAGTGGGAGTTGGTTTTAATCCCCCTAAAACAATTCTCTGACATTCAAGTGTCAAGAGTTGTCACATCTAGGATAGTCTCCAGGGACCATCTAATCTTTCCCTCTCATTTTGTAAAAGAAGAAACCTACATCTTGAATGTATGGGCGTGTTCTAAATTAGAGCGGTTATAACTGTCAGAGGAGAGGCAGAAAGCCCAGTCTCCCCACTCCAGGCCCATATTGTGTGTGGGGGCATGTGGGTACACATGGGCATGCCTCACATCTTGTTACATAATTCTAGGCAATGATAAAAACTGGATAAGCATCTGGGTAAGGTAGGGTAGCGTGCACCTATAATTTTAGCATTTGGAAGGCTGAGGTAGGAAGATAAAGAGTTTGAAGCCAGTCCTAGCAAGTTTCTGTCTCAAAGCAAAAAGAAACAAAGTTAAAAACAATGGAAACAAGATTTTAGCACTTCCTCCCCAGGTCATTCCCCAGTGGTTTATGGCCAACAAAGGTGAAAGGAATCCCCACTCAGAAGCAAGTGGAGTGGGTGGTGCCTGACAAGTGGTTGCGGGTCCTGGGGTGGGCCTTATCTATGCTGAGTAGAGCCGAGCTTGAAAGGAAGCCTGGGAGACTTCAGGGCCAGGCAAAAGCATCTCTGGTTTCCCAGTCTACAGAGCTGGGCAGGTGCTGGCCACCCTGGCGCTTGCTGGCCTCAAGAAGGCCTGTTATTTTAGGGCTTTGGAAAGGCTCACAGGACATTGTGTTTGCAGGAAACAGGCTCCCTGCAAACGCTTGCACTGGGTACGTGCCTTGCGTCAGCCTTCTGTTGCTTTCTCTTCTTGGCATCTGAATTGGAGTGTGTGGATCTTTGTCTGGCTAATGAGAAACTACACAAGGAAGGATTTAGGAGGTAATTGTTTACAACCGGGCTAATTTTCTCAATGAAAATGTTTTATGGATTTCCTTTTTAAGAAAAATATTGTTCTCCTGGGCCTCGATCTTAAAGTTTGTTATGTATTTTGAGGTGTGTTCTCTTTAAACTCTGTTACTAAGTTCAGGGGGAAAACTAGCTTCACGTTACCACCCTTCCTCGCTCCCAAGTTCTCTCTGAAACCTTGAATTGAAGAAAGGAGACAGAATTTTATCTGCCAAGAAAGTTAGGACACAGATACGGTTCCAGTGTATTCCCGAGAGCTTGTGTGTGGGAAGAGGAGAGAGAGGGTGGAGTACTTAGGGGAATCTCTGTCCTCAGAAGGGGCTAAGAGAATTTTTATGGAACCCAGAGGCACTCAGGAGAGGGTGTTTATGAAGAAAGGAGAGCTGGGTCCTACCTTCTTTTTGATGATGTGATTTTGCTGTCTTCTAGGGGTTCCTGCCATTGTTGAGGCTCTCTCTGTCCCCTAAGTCCCTAGAACTGTGAGATTTTAAATGACAATAACAACAACAAAAGACCCCGACAGACTCGCAAAACTTCTTTTCTTTCTAAAGTTATTCAGCCTCCAGAATTTCCCGGCGAGGGAGGATAATGGACTAACAGAAAGCATCTCTAAGGAATGTTCATTTATTTAAGATGTTCATTTATTTAAGATTTATTTAATTATGTCCTCGGGGTTACTCTCCGGGATGGATCCGTACACACTGTTTTTAAAAAAAATGATTCCGAATTCCTGTGCTAATTTCACTCACTTATGGCCCCAAAGCTGGCTGCACCCTGCCTCCACCTTCCAGGCTTTTCAGACAGTAAAAATAATAAGCTGTTCTGTGTGCTCAGACCTTATGCTGTCTTTGCCACATTAGCATTTCGTTCTTGTTCCAGACAGCATCTGCCTGGTGCAAACCCTCAGCCAGTTCCTGTGGTACCCAACTGAGCAAAGGAGACTGTTCTGAGGCTCTCAGGGGCTCGTAAATTAATTCTGAAAACACCAACATAGTCGTTCCTCTGGAGCTTGCCACGGGGATGCAGGATCCTGGAAACGAATCCATGTACAGCTCAGGGCTGTCTAAGGCAATGCTTTTGCTAAGTCTAACGCCAGAGAACAAGCCGCTGAATAACAACTCATTATCTTCATCTGCCCTTCTGGTTTCCCTGGATGTCTTCACTTTGATTGGCAGGGAAGTTATAGCTGGCAGAGGCCCGTTGAGACCACTGTGGGAATGAGTTGACAAAACCATGCTGGCTCCAGTGAGAACCAGCCGTGTATTTGCTCTATGGGCTGAGCAGACCCTGTTCACTCCCACAGACAAATCCATCCTCAACCGCTTAGGATGCAGCCTTTTCAACAAGTTAAAGTGTCAACAGGAGACTTCCCAGAGAGACGGAATATGCACTTGGCGACTTCTTCCAGAGCAGGGATAAAAACCAAACAAACCCCGAACTGCAAAGTGTAGAACTATTTCAGATTTCATCGAGGATTTGAGGCTGGTAGGGGAGATAGCTGAATCTTAGAAGAGCTCTCTCTGCAGTGATGGGAAAGTAGCCAGAGACCTGAGGGACACTGGGGCCCAGTCCAACTGGGGAAGGATGCTGTGCGGAGCCAAGGCTTGTGCATGGCTTGTCTCCAAATGTACTGACCTTGACATTGAAGCACAGGTCTTAGGTAGGGCCTAGAGCACCATACCATAGGTGACCAGAACTGAGGAGGAAACCTAGACGGTAATTCATGTCATGGGATGGGCAGCATAGCGTGGGGGTAGCCGTGTGCTGGGAATTGCTCAATAGATCTCTCACAAATCATAGGTGTCTGTTTGCAAATTTTTGTTTTAATGGGTGTTTAGCACAATTTATAATGAATTCATACTCTACTATATAATCCATATTGCAGTGGTTCTCAACCCATGGTCATGACCCCTTTGAGGGTTACAGATCAGATTATTATGATTATCAGATATTTATATATTATATTCATAACAATAGGAAAATTACAGTAATAGAGTAGCAATGAAATAATTCGAGTCAGCACAACATGATGAACTGTTGTAAAAGGTCACAGCATTAGGAAGGTTGAAGATCACTGGCATACTGTATTCATTAATGGTGGTCAGTTATCTGTTAAGAAACTGTCAGGAAGCGTAAGGGGGGCAGCCTTAGTTGGGGTTTTCATTGCTGTGAACAGACACCATGACCATGGCAACTCTTATAAGGACAACACTTCCTTGGGGCTGGCTCACAGGTTTAGAGGTGCCAGGTTTAGATTATCATCGTGGCAGGAAGCTCGGGAGCACCCAGACAGGTGCTGGAGGAGCTGAGAGTTCCACATCTTCATCTGACTGCAGTCAGGAGAAACTGACTCTGCACAGGGCAGACAGAGCTTCATAGCCCACCCCACAGTGACGCACTTCCTCCAACAAGGCCACATCTCCTAACAGTAACACTCCCTGTGGACCAAGTATATTCAAACCACCATAGAGGAAGACGTTGTTGTTGCTGTTATCATCATTATGATTAATTATTTTCTGATCATTATTCATTGTGAGAATATCTGTCCATCACAGTGGGCAAAGCATAGCGGCTGGTTACAAATGAGTCAAGAATCAGACTAAAGTAAGCGATTGGGCTAAAGTGGACTCAGCCTGTAGCCCTCAAGTTCCACTCTCCTGTGCCCACGTTGTCTAGCTGTGTCCCACCACTTGCGTGTTGATATGAGATTTTTCGTTATGTTTTCTTTTACATGGTTTTAGTTTCCAATTTATACTTCTACGTCAATACGACTTGTAATTTCTTCAAAATCTACTATCAGTTTGAATCGTTCTATCATGACTAACATTTCATAAAATTAGATATTTGTAAGTGTTTGATCACTGTTTAAATCCGCAAAGTGGTTGCAGCCATTGCTAGGTGGTGTCGAAGTGAACGCTGGTTGGACTTGACGTCATAATGATGTTGATGAAGGCTGGAGCGTCACCCCTTTGTCACCTTTGATGAGCTGGGTAACGGTTTCAATGCTAGAACACTCTCCCCCCACTCACTTTGTAATAAGCATGTAATAGCTGCAAAGATTATGCACTTTTAAGTTTAATCTACATTAGCCAAGTTATAAATACAGCTCTCTGGTAGAGTGCTTGCCCAGTATGTCTGAGGCCCTGGGTTTGATCCCTAACAACATAGACAACTTAAAAGACCATTTGTTAAACATTTTTGGTCATTTTTCTGTTTAATTTTTATTTCCTCATGTAGCTCATGTCTTGCTTTAAACTTGCTATGTAGCCAAGGCTGACCTTGAACTCCTGATCCTCCTCTCTCTACCTTCCAAGGGCTGAGGTTATAGGTGTACACCACAGTAACTGGACAGAATTCCTTTTTTCCTTATTGTGATGGTTTATATATGCTTGGCCCAGGGAATGACACTATTAGAAGGTGTGGCCTTGTTGGAGTAGGTGTGTCACTGTAGGCATGGGCTTTGAGACCCTCATCTTAGCTGCCTAGAAGTCAGTATTCTGCTAGCACCTTTAGAAGAAGATGTAGAATTCTCAGCTCCTCCTGCACCATGCCTGCCTGGATGCTGCCATACTCTTTCCTTGAAGATACTGAACTGAATCTCTGAAGCTGTAAGCCAGCCCCAATTAAATGTTGTCCTTATAGAGTTGTCTTGGTCATGGTGTCTGTTCACAGCAGTAAAACCCTAACTAAGACACTTGTGTTATCCAGGATTGAACTGGGGCCTCTAAAACATGCTAAGCAAATGATCTCCCACTGAGCTGTATCCAGAACTCTATCATTTTTATAAGTTTAGACATCAATGAGATGTTTAGTCAAGTAGCAATTTAAAGCATAGGCCAATTCCTTGGTGTAACCATGTTTATGAGCTGATTTCAAGCTACCACCATGGTGACATCATTGAGCACAGAGCTGGAAAGGGATTGTATTTAGCTCCTATACAGATATAGTGGATGTAAAAATAACTGAAATATAAATATAACAAAGCATAAATATAAAATACTGAAATGTAGCAATATTATAAAATGATAAGTCTTGAATGTTTATCATCCTTGCTTGTACTAATTTATTTAGTGGTGAGTTTACAACATTTAACTGTTTAATAGCTATATTTAACAGCTGTTGATCAATATTTGTACTAGTCAGATTTTTGTCAACAAACCTAGACATGTCTGAGAAAAGGGATTTTTAGCTGAGGAATTATCTCCATCAGACTGTAGGCAAGTTTGTCAGGTATTTTCTTTATGGGTGATTGATGTGGCAGGGACCAATCCACTGTGGGTGGTTCCATTCCTAGGCTGTTGGTACTGGGTTGTGTAAGAACACAAACTGAGGAAGCCATGGGAAGGTGTTCTATTACTCCCCTTCCTCCCAACTTTAAACCTCTTTTCCATACCTCAAGGCCCCCTTCTAATTTTATGACCTATACCCACACTTACTCCTCCACAAATACACATTCATAAAACCGGGAAGCTAGTTATCTCATATGAGAGAGAATGTGTGATATTTGTGCCTTTGGGTCTAAGAGACCTCATTTAATTCAACGACAATCTCCAGTTCCATTCAGCACCCTGTGCGTTTCATTTTTCTTTATGGCTGAATAAATTGTCACTGTATACTTGCAAAACGTTTTTCATTATCCATTCATCTGTTAAGGAACATCTTGGCTGATCCTTGTTCTTGTGAATGGAGTAAAAATAAGCATGGATGTGTAAGTATCTCTGTGGGAGAACATAGAGTTAAGAGTCTTTAATGTGTCTATAATTTTTGACCCTACAATCCAACTTCTAGAAATATGTGCCCTAGAACTGCCCAGAGACACACATTTGAGTTATAGTGAGTGCCTACGGTCCACGAGTTAGTTATGATGAATGTCTATAGTCCATGAGTTATGGTGAGTGCCTGTAGTCCATGTGCTCAGGAGGAGGAGACAGAAGTCTGAGACTTTGAGATCAGACTAAGCTACAGAGTAAGTTCTAAGCCAGACAGAGCAAGACCCAGTTTCAAACAAAACACAACACAAAGCAAACAGATAAAAACAAAACACAACACGCGACAGCACATATCCTAAAATTGGAAGGAGACAGAACAAGTTAGCCTGGCCTCTGTGCAAAGGTGACATGAAAATTTGTGAAGTGGCCCATAGTTTTTGGAGAGAGGATTCTGTGGACAGGAATGGGTACTACTCTTCCTGAGGACTTAAATTTGTTTCCCAGCACTGGGTGGCTTACACTGCCTGTGACTCTAGCTCCAGGGACTCTGATACTTCTCAACTCTGCAGACACCTACACACACATGCACATGGCTGCACACAGAGACACTTATAACTTTAAATATATGCGTATCTTAAATTATGTGTGCATAATTTTAAAAATAAAATAAATCTTTAAAATCTATCGCATACGTTCAAAGATGCTGCAAAAGATATTTATGTAAAGGCTATAGCTGGAGAGACAGATCAGCTGTCAAGAGTGATTTCTGCTCTTCCAGAGGGTAAGAATTTGGTTCTCAGCAGACTTGCAACTCCAGCTCTAGGGGATCTGAAACCCTTCTGGCTTCGTCAATGCCTGCACCCAAGTGCATATACCCATATACACGTAACTAAAAATAAAATAAATATTATTCTTAAAAACATATTTTCCTCGCATGATGTAGCAAATAACTAGATGCAAGTTTAGACAGGTATGGTGGTACATGCCTTTAGTTCCAGTTCTTGGAAGGCAGAGAAAGTTGGACTCTTGGAAGGTTAAGGCCAATTTGGTCTGTGTAGACAGTTCCAGGCTACCAGAGCTACATGGTGAGTCCTAGTCTCAAAAAAGGAGTGAGTTTAGTATTCTATAATACGATTGTAATTTTAATCTAGCAGTTCCAGGCCTAGGCCTAGGGATAGTTTGAACACAGAAGGAAATGTTCTGGCCTCAACTTTCTTTTCATCCCATCATCTGAGGAAATAAAGCTACATTTACACAGTTGTATCTGAAGTTATATTTCTGGCATGGACATATTGCTATTACCTCTATTACTAGATTCTTCAATATTATCAAATATTTCTAGTATTAAATTCTAAATATCTGGCAATATATAATGATTATTACATAACAAACAGTGGAAAAATAGAGCAAAATTGTGCATGCAATGTGATCCCAACATTTTATTAAATGTACACGTGTTAAGTTGAAGCAAGCATGCTAAAATTGGATTCATGATTACCTGTGTTTACCATGAGTGATTTCTTGTTTTCTTTAAATAATTTATCAACTTTGTAAGTCTTTAATTAAAAAAATTATTTTATGTGATTTGTGTTTTGCCAGCCTGTATGTCTGTGTACCACATGCATGCCTGGGGCCAGCAGAGGCCAAAAGAGGGATTTAGATCACTGGAACTGGTATTATAGATTATTGTAAATTGCCATGTGAGGTGCTGGGAACTGAACCTGGGTCCTCTGGAAGAGTAGCAAGTGGTTTTAATTTCTGAGCCATCTCTCTAGACCCTGTCAGTCCCTCTTGGATCACCATGTTAGTCCCTCTGCTCCCACCTCTGCTGTCTGTGGGGATTCTGTCTTAGCCCGCCCCATACCCAGGATACTGAAATCTACATATGCTTAGGTCTGTAAATAAAATAGAGCATCGTTTGCATAGAACCCACACTTACTCTCTGCTTTAGGTCGTCTCTAAATTACTCAGTGGTTCTCAATCTGTGGGTCACAAGCCTTCTGGGGGTCGCACACCAGATATTCTGCATATTGGATGTTTATATTACAATTCATAACAGTAGCGAAATTACAGTTATAAAGTAGCAATGAAAATTATTTTACGGTTGAGGGTCACCACAGCATGAGCAACTGTATTAAAGGGTCACAGCATTAGGAAGGTTAAGAACCACTGCCTTACACAGTGCAAAGTCCGCTTCAATTAGAATGTCAGAAATTAAGCCAATTAAAAAATATTCACAGGGTCTGTCATGGTTTGAATATGCCTAGCCCTGGAGTGGCACTATTAGGAGGTGTGGCCTTGTTGGAGTAGGTGTGTCACTGTACATGTGATTTTTAAGACCCTCATCCTGGAAGTCAGTCTTCTCTGAGCGGCCTTCAGATGAAGATGTAGAACTCTCAGCTCCTCCTGCACCATGCCTGCCTCCACACTGCCATGCCTTGATGATAATGGACTGAACCTCTGAACTTGTAAGGCAGCCCCAATTAAATGTTGTCCTTGTAAGGGTTGTCTTGGTCATGGTGTCTGTTCATAGCAGTAAAACCCTAACCAAGACAGGGTCAATAAAGATGTACTATTTTCAAATATTTCCTTTCCTTCTTTTTGTTTGCTTGTTTGTTTTGAGTCAGGGTCTCACACCATCCAGTCAGGCTTTGACTCCATTTTGTGGCTGAGAATGATCTTGAACTCATGATCTTCCTGACTCCTGTTCCCAAGTGCTGGGCTTACAGGAGTGCCCCCCCATGCTTGCCTCAAATATTTCCAATCTGCAGTCCTTTGAACCTTCAGCAGTTGAGCATGTAGGAACAGAGGGCAGACTATATAACTTAAATGTATTTATTATTATATATGTGCATTTTCACAGTTGGGTACATGCGAGCGTGTGGAGGTGAAAGGACAACTTTATGGATCCTGTTTTCGCTCTTTACTTTTATGGGGGTGCTGGATATCATCAGAATTGTGTAGCCAGTGCCCTTACCACTGAGCCATCTCACCAGTACTGACTACAGCATTTTTAATATTAGATACATTTAATATCAAGAGGTTGGCTTGTGAGTCTATAGCTAGCTGGCTTATCACGGATCACAGAGTTTGTAAGTATATAATAGGAACATTTTTTTCAACATTTTTTTACAAAATAAATAGTAAATAAACTTGAATTTCCTGGAATTTCTTTTATAGTCATTTGTGAATGTAGACAACCGGAAATAGTTACGCATGAATTAGTCACAGCAAAAGAAGCTGCTAATGGGAAATGGTTAAATGAATAGGTTTATATTTGGATTCTGATGAAGAGAGAGCGGGATGGGGGAGAGGCTGTGTGTTCACACAGATGCATTGTGGAGGGAAATAGAACAGTTTGCTCGCTCAGTAGCTCTACCTTACAACTCACTCTCCGTTCTGTTATTGTTGAAAGATTTGCTCCGCGATACCCAAGTTCACGTCCAACAATCTGCCAAGCGATAGAAGCGAGTGAGGGTCAACGTCTTAAACATAAGAGTGCTTTAATTTTTAATTACCTTTTTCTGACATCACAATCAATATTTATTAAGCAGGCATAAAAACAAAAGTGACACCCTGCTGAGTGCTGCGTGAATTATTCAGAGGAAAGTTCTTAGGCTAATGAAGCCAGGCCTCCAGCATGGCCTGGAGAAGTCTCTACTTGCTGTTCTCTGCTGCTGAGCTCCCACTGTGGTGGTCCTGATCCTGGCTTCCTCCCATTCGCTCTTTCTGTCCTACCTTTGGCTCTCTGAGTCTCTTTCCCCAGTCTGACTGCAAGCTTGACTGCAGCCTGGCTCTCTCTTTCTCTAGTTAAGAGGTTTTCATCCCAACTGATGTGACAGTTGTCAGACGAGAGGCTCTGCTGATGCCCGGCGTCCCTAATCAGTTACACCTTGCTGAACAAAATTTTTACACTGGAAAACAAGTCTTGTGGGATTAAATTGATATGGCTTTCTCTTTGGAGGGTAATGTAGGATTATAAATGCAATCTTTGGGCCTTAGGCTCAGCGGATCTGTCAAAAAACAAAACAAAACAAAACAGATAAACAAAAAACCTCTTCTATTATGACTCAAACTGTTGGGTGGTTTTTGTTGTTGCTGTGTGTGTATGTGGTATCAAAGTTAAGAGCGAAGGGATTTGTTGGGTAAGTGTACATGCTGCTCTTCCAGAGAACTGAGTCCAAGTCCAAGTGCGGCTTTGGATTGCTTTTTTACACACACACACACACACACACACACACACACACACAGAGAGAGAGAGAGAGAGAGAGAGAGAGAGAGAGAGAGAGAGAGACAGACAGACAGACACACACACACACACACACACAGAGACACACAGACAGACACATAACACATATACACAGACACACACACAGAGACAGACACATACACACATATACACAGACACAGAGACACACACAGACACATACACACACACACACACACAGAGACACACAGACACACACACACACACACACACACAGACACACATACACAGACACAGAGACACACACAGACACACACACACACACACACACACACACACACACACACACACGGTAGGAGGGGAATTAAGCTTTTAAAAGTAAAATCAGTTTTAGACAATGAACAAAGATATTCGCAGGTCACATCTCAAGTAATTGACACTTGAGTCTAATTGCTCCCACATAAGAGGAGGAAGGGGAGACCATCCATATGCTTGTATTTGGTCAATAAGACAAGGAAGTATCTTCATTCTATATCTTCCCCAGAACATATGTATGAGCTTTAAAACAGACCCTGGATTAATTTAGGCACAGGATAGATACAGATGTTGGAACATGTGAGGGTAATCTGTGGGGTATGGACTGAGCCCAGCTCTTCCCTGTGAACTAATGACAGAAGTGAGACACTGGTGTTTTCAATGGGAAAGCCCCCCATAGGCTCATATATTGAGTGGTTGGTTATTACGGACTAATGCTACTTAACAGGGATTAGAAAATGTGGCCTTGTTGGAGGAAATGTGTCACTGACGATGGGTGTTGGGGTTTCAGAAACTCATGCTAAACCCAGAGTCACCCTCTCTTCCGGCTGTCTGCCCACCCAGATGTAGAACCCTCAGCCCCTTCTCCAGCACCGTGTCTGCTTGCTTGCTGCCGTGTTTCGTGCCATGCTGCTAATGAGCTGAAGCTCTGAAACCGTAAGCCAGCCCCAATAAAATGACTTCCTTCATATATGTTTCCATAGCCATGATTTCTCTTCCCAGCAACAGAGCACTGGCTAAGATAGACAACTAGACGGCAAAGGTGACACCGTTGTCACATCTGAGAGACAGCTCATCAGGGAGACTTACAAAGGAGCTTTATTCGGTGCACAGAATAGACAATAGGAAAGCATTTTCCAGTTTAGAAGCACAATCAACGACTTCAAGCTACAGGGAGCTCAAAAATAGCATGAGGTAGCTCCGTGTCTTATCTGACTGACTACAGAGCAGCAGCAGCCATACATGCTGGTCTAAAGAATGCTGGACGTTAGCTGGAGATGGTGGTACTTACCTGTATCCCCAGGATTGTGAAGGCAGAGCAAGGAAGAGAGGGAGATTAAAGATCAAACAGAAAACTGATTCACCAGAAAAGCTAAGCAATGTTCCCAAGCTTACACAGGTGGGAAAGTGATAACTCCCGTTGCTGAAATGACAAGTTACTTATCCTCTAAGTTTAGTGAACTTAAAGTTCCTCTTCTGGCTGGTGGTGACGCACGCCTTTGGTCCCAGCACTTGGGAGGCAGAGGCAGGTGGATCTCTGACTTCTAGGCCAGCTTGGTCTACAGAGTGAGCTCCAGGACAGCCAGGGCTACACAGAGAAACCCTGTCTTGAAAGACCAATCAAAACCCAAAAAGAAACAAAACAAAAACAAACAAACAAACAAACAAACAAACAAACAAACCATCTTGTGTAAAAAGCTAGTGTGTGTGTGTGTGTGTGTGTGTGTGTGTGTGTGTATGCCACATATGTGTGAGTGTCTGTGGATGACAGGAAGGGGCCTCAGATTCCCTATAGCTGACTTACAGACAGTTGAAAGTCATTAGATGTGGGTGCTGGGATCCCAACTCAGGCTCTGTGGAAGAGCAGCAAGTGCTCTTAACCACTGAGTCATCTCTCCGACCTACAGTGCAGCCTTGCTTCACCTTTTTGCCTCCCAAATAGTGCCAATCACACCATTGCTTCATTTTACCTTCATGTTATTATTACTAATAATAATGTTACATAATAAAAATAATAATGTAATCACAAGATTGTTATTACACCTTAGCATGAATCATGTCACTGCATTATAACATATTAATATTATTAGATAACACTGTTGTATGGGTTTCCTTGGGTCTTTGTAGAGTAGAATTGTAAGCAGGGTTGAGAATGACAACTGATTCTCTTACAGCTCTGGAGACCAAAGTCTTGGCTGGGCCCCCTTCTCAAAGGTGCAGGTGGGAATCCTCATTTTTTTGGTTCCCTCTTTGATATTTCATGACTAGCTGCCAAATCCTCCCGTTTCTGTTCCCCATGTCACTTGTCACTTGTCTTTCTTCCTGATGTTTTTCTTGACTTTCTTCTCCTGTAACAGCATCAGCCCTTGGTCTTACAGTCCATCTAAATGCTAGTGTTCCCTCACTGTAGCTGGATGCCAAGCTAGTCCTTGTGCCAAGCTCTATCCTGCTTGCTGTGTACTCTAGACAGCTTTCACGTTCTATCTGCCTATCAGATGGGAATAGCTGCAACTTATGCCAGCAGGGGCTGGAATCAGGCAATGTCAAGCCACTGCGTCCACCTCTGTTTTCACTTGAATGATTTCTGCATCCCTTCAGGATCCAAAATACAAGTCCCAGGTCCCACTGAGGAGGACATGCATTCCTTTTCCCTTTCTATCAGCCCTGTATCACGGAGGTTCCAAGAGGCCCTGGGTCCTGAGCACTACAGTTACAGTACCTTACAGATGTAAAGCCCTGCACTACAGTCACAGTACCTTACAGATGTAAAGCCCTGCACTACAGTCACAGTACCTTACAGATGTAAAGCCCTGCACTACAGTCACAGTACCTTACAGATGTAAAGCCCTGCACTACAGTCACAGTACCTTACAGATGTAAAGCCCTGCACTACAGTCACAGTACCTTACAGATGTAAAGCCCTGCACTACAGTCACAGTACCTTACAGATGTAAAGCCCTGCACTACAGTCACAGTACCTTACAGATGTAAAGCCCTGCACTACAGTCACAGTACCCTTACAGATGTAAAGCCCTGCACTACAGTCACAGTACCTTACAGATGTAAAGCCCTGCACTACAGTCACAGTACCTTACAGATGTAAAGCCCTGCACTACAGTCACAGTACCTTACAGATGTAAAGCCCTGCACTACAGTCACAGTACCTTACAGATGTAAAGCCCTGCACTACAGTTACAGTACATTACAGATGTAAAGCCATCTCCCAGGATTCAGCACTGACAAAGCCATGGCTGAAGAAAAGCCGTAGATTACAAGCACTCCCAGTGGATGCCTGTTACACAAGGAAAATTGGTGCTCACCTCACCATGTCACTTCCTTCCTCCCTGCAGCAAAGAGCAGGTTCCCCTCATCTGCCTGCTCCAGAGATGTCTCAGTCTTACCCAGGAGCAGAGGCTCCTCACAAGAACCTCAGTGATGAAATTAGCTCGGCCTCTGGCATAAATAGTTCCCTACTCTCTGTGGGCTCATGTATACTTGACAAGTGGTTTCTTTTCATTAAACTGTCTTGATCTGCCATCCACATCTGTTACATAAGTTGCCCTATGCCATGTGCATGGAGTAATGTCCCTGTTGAATCTACAGGGCAGGCTACAGCAGCCCCTTAGCCTTTGATCATACTTGCATAGTTTCAGTTTTTATACAACTACAATCCATCCTGCAAGATGCAATTATACACGTACACCTTTGCACAATTGCGCAAGTTTTTCTGCATGAAGAATTCCTGCAAACAGAATCACTGAACCAAAGATAATGCATTCCTGGGACTCAGTGGAGGAAGGTCAGTGATAAAGCACCGAATCAGCATAGTCAAGGCCCTGCCTTTGATCCTCAGGACCACTCACAAGACGAAACAATGGCCAGGCATGGTGGTACATGCCTATGTGAGCACCTGGGGTAGGGGTGGGGGTGGGAAGGCTCAGGAGTTCAATGCCATCATTGGCTGCATTGCATAGTGAGATCTAGGCCAGCCTATGTGAGATCTTATTTGTAGGTTAAAAAAAAAATACCAGCAACAAAAAATAAAATAAAAATTTTAAGTCAATTTTGTAAAGACATAGTTCAAATGTAATGAGCCTATGTAAAAGTATAACTTCATGAATTTTATCATATGTATGTATGTATGTATGTATGTATGTATGTATGTATGTATGTATATCCTGTGAATACATGTGTTTGTGCTCAGAGACCATTTCAAAACAGGATAACCTCCCCTTCATTTGGTCATGCCTGCAAAGATCTCAGCACAAGTGGTTGTATCAAAGAAGGGGTGATAAATTGAACATTTACCTACCCATGTCCATCCATTCTTGATTAAGGTTGCTCCTGCCAAAAGAGTCCCCTAGCTTTCTGGCCTGGACTGTTTCATGGCTTCAAACGTTGGCACAAGGACCAGGAACTTGAATGGAACGGTGTTGGTGTATAAGAATCTGGTAAGTGTTAGTTTAGGGCTTGTTCTCTCACTTCAAATCACCCCTAGAGTTCTGCCATCATGGCGTGGTGGAAGAAACTCTGTGTAAGAGGTGAGACGGTTGGGACTCAGTTCTGGTTCTACTGTGTGGGTAAGACAGGCCTTATTCTTGAGGGCCTCTTGCCCCATCTGTGAAAGGAAAAGCAAGCTTGGATGGCTCCGAATTCCATTGGCTCTCCATGTCCTATTCCAATTTGTCTCCATAACAAAGAATTTTGAGCTTTAGAGAGGAAGAATGCCAACCCACCAAACAAATAACTCATTAAAATAGAAGTGTCTCATTAATGTGTTTCTGGAGAACTGAATTCTTAAAAATAGGGAGGCATATGGAGAAAAAGGAGGAGGGGCAGCTGCTGTGCTCTCCTCTGGGGAGAGAATGAAAGGGCTTAAATTATGCCAAGAGGGATTTATTTAAATTAGACATTAAGAAAGTTGTGAGACAATGCAGTGTGCTATCCAGGATTTTGGATCCTGCTATATAGAGACTTCTTTTAAAGCATGTGTTTTATTTTGATTCTTGAATATATATATATATATATATATATATTCACTTTAGTACATATACTGTACTTCAGCATAAAATGAAGACATATAGTTAGGTCTTTCTAGGAGAAAACGAAAGCAAAGGAACTGGCATTCAACACGTTCACCATCTCTAACTTTGGCCATGGCAAACGTCACTAATTTAATATGGCTTTATTCTCGTTAAAGCCGAGGCAAGTCCTCATTATTCACAGTCAACATTACGACCTAGGCAGCTACTGCCAGTCAATCGTAATTGGCCAATGAGGTTGAAGCTTCTCTGCCTTCTCAGGCTGTGCTCGTTTAAATGACTCAAAGTGATTTGCACAGAATTCTCCCAACTGCTGGTTCCCATTCTCCACAGCCACCATGCTCCTGCCTGTGAGGATTGTCCTTTCTTATAAAAATTCAGACTCCAGGTCCCTTTCCCACTCTAGTGATACGGGCCCATGCCCTTTTACCAAGCTGACCCTGGGCGACTCTCTAGGCAGCACTGCAAGGGTCACACAGAAGGTCCAGAGACCTGGGTGGAAGAAAGGCATTACACAAGGTGGTGTTTGTTTAGCCCATTTTGGAGTCCGACTTCCAGGCTAGCCTAGGCTCTCTGCTCAACTGATCGACTGATTACAGAAAACAGTCCTTTTTGTTGGGTGTTCTACCTGAAGTTCAGGTCAGAGTGAAACCCCAGAATCCACCCTCAGGTGCTTATTACCTTCTCAGTATTGGTATTCATTCACCTGCAACTTCTCTTAGCTGCCTCTGATATTTCACCTTCAAAGCCATCGCTGGACTTTTCTAGTTGAAAAAATTCTTCTTGATTTGCATTTGACCTTCTTCATAGTAGTACCAAAATTTCCATATTTTTTTGTTGTTGTTGTTTCCTAGTTACCTACTTCAGCCCCATTTAGGGTACTGGTAATCAAGGAGTTGAATCCATCCATGTCTAGCTTAGTAAACCAATGGATATATTTACTGGTGCCTTACAGAAGTAGAGATGACACAAGGGACTTATATCAATGAAAGCCCACCCCCAAATACCCACATACCATTGTCTAGATTAAAACCTTGAATCTTAGAGGGAAACTCCTTAAGGCACAGGTGTTAAAGGGTAGGTGAAATATCAGAATATTTTAAGACGAATGTTAAAAGGGTGGTGGACTAATAGGATGTTTCTATGGGGAAAGCTCATTAGGACCAGAATATTTACAGTGCAATAAAACAATAGAATGTTCTAAGGAAAGTTGAACACACTCCCCCTCCCCGAATCCTGCAGGGAAGCTTCTTAAGCCCAGGAACTAAACAATTCAGTACACTTCAGGAAGTCCCTGAAACAAACTAGTCTCTGATCCCCTTCTT